>NC_056608.1:1992373-2082373 GCF_018340385.1 Cyprinus carpio
AATGCCGTTCGAAATGTTTTCTTAAAATCTCCTGAATACACCCTGTGTCATCAGTGCTAAGGCCCCTTTTCTGCCCTATTTTTGGCGAGTTCTCTCTCTCTCTTCTCTCTCCTGCGGTGCCTGGCTCAGGCTGGTACACGAGCTCTTGAGATTTGTCTGTGTTTGCGCCACCTTTCATGTTTGCAGACCGTCACCAGGGAGATTCACCGGCAGAGGAGCCAGCGCTTGCAGGCACAAAGTAAAGCCGCCTCAGGATTCCATGCTTGCACGCTTCTGGGATGGCAAAACTGTGGATGCAGATGATTTCTAATGTAAACACCTGCAGCATTTGAATGACCTGGGTCTGATTGATCTGTATAATACTCTGATGGTTAGAAAGAGAGTTAACGAGCACACAGCTGCAAATTGCACAGTGGATGATTAAACACTTGAATTTGCAATGGACAATCTTCATCTGTAGCCATCCGACATCCAGCTGCTGCTAATCTTGTAGTTTGCTCACATCTCATAACCATAAAAGATGCGGGATTGTTTTTAATTTCCTTGATCCATTCCTAATGCACGCCTAGGCTGAAATAACGCTGTTCTAGGGGGGTCCGCTTTGATTCATGTTAATGTACTTTGCTCTGTTTTTATTTCCACAGGATGTATGTTTTTCTTTCCAAAGGTAAAAATAAAGGGACACATACGGTTCGTTTCACTATGTACAGTACACTTGTGTTCCAATCTAATGGTAAGACAGAGATTCCCAAATGTTTTGTCAGCTGAACCCCGTTAGACGCATAATTTACTTGAAGTCCCCCTGAGAATTTAAGCTTTTATCAACAACCGCATTTGCCTATTTATGGCTCTTCTGATAATTGGTTAATGTGTCACCTGACCGGGCAATTAAATGAATAAATATTTAACTTTTATTAGTGTTTCTTTTATTTTGATTTCATTATTCTATTAACTCAAAACTTTTCAAAAAAGAATACAAATAAGACGGTTTTCCAATATTTATAAAAACAATTGTACTATAAAATAAAAATATATAATATATATATATAGAACATCGCAAATGCACATTTAAAACTCACATTAAAACAAAGAAGACAAAGATGACACAAATCCAGATTAAGACGCCTTTTAAACTAACATCCATAATCCATATAACGCGCTTCAGTGAAAAAGTGCATCTGCTGTTGTCTCTCACAATTCAAAATCAGAAACATAATTGTTTAGAGCTGTTAAACACTGCTGATCTGTGAAGATTTCTCTCCTGATTCACACCCAGAACACTGTTTTCCTGGAGGGAAGTTGTATTTATGGATATGACTCATATTTGAGTTAAACAACAGCTCCCCCCCCCAAGGAGGATGTGGTTTCATCTGTGTTCTTCTCCAGATGTTAACTGAAAGGACTGGAGTGCTGTGTGGATTACTTGTGCATTATTGTGATGTGTTTTATCATGCTGTTTGGACTCTCATTCTGACGGCACCCATTCACTTACAGAGCATCCATTGCTGGAGACCACTGATGCAATGACTGCATTCCTCCAAACCTGATGAAGAAACAAACTAATCTTCATATCAGATGACCACCAAGGGGGGTGAGGGACAGTGTAAGCACATTTTCCTTTTTGGGTGGTGTGAAAACTATTCCTTTAAAGCATTAACAGACCATGGTTAGCGGCTCAAATCTTTGAACCCTTGACCCAACACAACAGTCGGCTGCTGCCAAGAACAGTCTCTCAATGATTTTGGATTCGGCTTGCAGACGTAAAGAATCCATGAGCGATCTGATAGTTGATGTAGATCAGCATAACACAATCAATTCCGAAACCCTGGGCAGCGTATTACGAACATCATAAGCTCTTTGAAAGAATATAGTACACATGCCAGGCGGTACATAATACGACCTCCAGACCAGACTGTTTTCAAAACAACGTAAATCAATCCATTTTATTTGCGCACTGTGCCAATAATTTGTTTTTATTAATCTCTTGTTATATAAAATGGAAAAAGAGATCAGTATCTAACCCTAAATACATCGATTCGCATGTAATAATATTTAATGTTGTTATTATGGGGTTTCCTGCTGGCGCCGCTCTGTGTTGTCGTGACTGGGACTGAGGAATAGAAATGCATCTGTTTTCTGCTTTGTTTCTTCTTTAATTTATGCTGTAATCACTTCCCTCTTCCTCTGTTCCAGTTCTGTTTAGTCTCTGACACCACAGCAAAACAACCATATTTTACACGAGTTGTGTTAAAATGAGTTAAAATGACCAGACACTGCATGTGAAAACCATGTCCTGTCTATTGCTTTGTCTTTTACACGCGCTCACAATAAACAACAAACGTGCAACCAAAATTGCTGCAGTGTCCACAAAAACATTTGCTATTTTTAAAAATCATCCCGGTCAATAAAGATTCACAGGACCACCCAGTTTTGAAACATTTTTAATGAACAATTCAATTGCAATTTTAGTGAAAACAAAAATGCATTACATTTAAAATGTAAATTAAATGCAGTTTAACTGAACTTAAGAATGCGTTTTTACTTAAATTGAACTTAAGTACATCTTTATATGTAATTCATAATTACTATATATATATATATATATAATTTGTAATATAATTGCTGAATGCTGTGATGGGCATTTTTGGTAAACTAAAATATACATTAATGTCATGTTTAATGGCAAACTTTTATTTCATGTACTATAAATGTAATAATTTATGGCATGACAAAAAGTATATTAAATTTTTTTTTAAATGTTAAGTAAAATTTTAATTTAGTATTGTTACAAATTGCACTTTATATAGTAAAGTGCTAATAATATAGCACTAAATATAGTCATAAAAAAAGTCACAAACTTTAAGTGCACTTACTGTATATATCCTTTTAATCCCATGCAGTTTTTTAAAAACCTAATTTTAGATTTGAAATTTTACACTGCCAAGCACCATTTTTCACAAGGGTGTCAGATTTTTCATTCATATAACACTTTTTATAATGCATTTAATTAAAAACGGGATCGTTTATAGCTGCCATATTCTGTCTCCTATCATCCTTGTCTTTGAGACTTCCTTGCACTCATTCTTTTTCCTTGCATTCATCTCTCTCTCCTCTAATAAACTCTTATGGATTGAATTACCTGACAGCTGACATGCATACAAAGAAATAAACCTCTCAGGGTCATTATAAATGTCAGGGCTGAAGGTTTGATTATGCAGGACTGTGGGTTTAATTGCAGGACTCGTACTCATTTAATTAGGTGTCGCCTTGTTCAGACCTTAAGGATCACTTAAAAACTCAACAATTCCTGGAAAGAGCATTTTGAAACTCAGTTACAATGTGTATTTTCTAAGGCATTAACTCACAAACACTTGACCTATTGTGTCTATTACAACACTGTGCATGCAGTATGATTGTTAGTGTGTTAGCCTTGTACTATTTATTTTACAGGCTATATATTAGTGGTATATATATGTAAGATATTCTGCTCACCAAAATTACAGTAAAAAAAACTGAAAATCTTTATTACAATTTGAAAATAAATTTTCTCTGTGAATATATTATAGTGTAATTTATTTCTGTGATGCGCAGCTGTATTTTCAGCATCATTATCCAGCCGTCAGTGGTCACAGATCTTAAGAAAATCATTCTAAATATGCTGATTGTGCTCAGTTTATCTATATAGTTATGACTTTTGTGTGTAGGAAGGAAAAGCAGTCGATGAACTGGTTTGGATGATATATGCGTGAGTAATGATTGCACAAATTTTCAGTTGAGTGAATGATACTGTTAAGAGGGGTTCGATAATGGCCTTGGCTCTCAAAAAAAGCTCATGGACCTACAGAAAAATCCTGAACTGAGCTTCATTCCGCATGAATACGACGGACGGCATAACTGAACCTCTTGATGGGAATGAGAATAAAATGAGAAGTGCTTGTGAGCTTGGAAGCTTGGGGGCGCGCCGCTGTGCGGTGACGCGCGGGGCGCGCTTCTATAAGAGACTGCAGCAGACCACTGAACTAGGGAAATGACTCCTGTGTTTTTATTACCTTACACAATCGGGGCTGTTAAACACTAACGACAATGTTTTCAAAAAGGGCGGTTCTTTTTCCCTTTCCCAATTTGTGGTCACAAAAAAAACATTAAACCGACGCTACATTTTAACGCATACATTCTTAATGTGTTTGGACGACTGTTGCATTAATTTAAAAAAAACCGCTAGAACTTTCAAAACTGTACTTCAAAAACAGTTTTGCTACAAATTTCCCATTTTTTCGTGAATTATGCAGCCTTATTGTTTAAAACAACTACTGAGCTATGAAATTCCCGCGTTACTGTGAAATGTGTATAAATAAATGATCATCAAGAAAAATAAATTCCCATAAGATAGCTTCCCCAGTAATGTGGTCAGGAAAACAATAGACAGCTCGGTGTTATCAACAAACACTAAAACCTACTTTACAAGTTTTAAATGAACCCAAATGACCCAAAAATGTGACTCTGTAAGTATTTGGCGGGGTTTATTTGTAGAAAAAAACCCCCAAAAATACATTTTATGGGGATTTTTCTTTTTTTCCAAAAATCATTAGGATATTGTTTTGAAATTTGTAAGTTTCCCACGAAATTTTATCAAAGCGTATTTTTTATTAGTAATATGCATGCTTTGGGAAATTTTGGACAAAATTTAAAACTGATTTTTCTCGATATTAGTTTTTTTTTCACCCTCAGATTCCCGATTTTCAAATAGTTGATTCACCAAAATTGCCCAATTTTTACTAAAATCTCAATTTCAAAAAATACTATAATGACGGTTTTGTGTTTCCCGGGTCAAAATATTTTTAAAACACTCCAAGTATCCCTACCCGAGCCCTAAAACCCTAAAACTGTAATTTTTTTGAAACATCAGTTTTTATTGACGAAATTTAACAGTGCAAAAAATGCCTTTTAAAAAGGGGTTTGGAGAAGGAGGGCTTATTTTTTAAAAAAAAATGCCCCAAATAGGAATTCGAAACACGACGTAAAGTTTCTTTCCTCGTACATTTTTGTGGTATTACTCACCCAAAGCGCGTCCCCGAACTGACGCGTCAGTCTCTCCCCCCCTGACGCGCTCGGAGGAGGAGCGCGGCGCGTAAATAGCGCTCCGCGCCCCTCCGCTTCAGAGAGCCACACGCGCTAAACACAAACAGCTATTCTTCACCAAGACCCCGAGTTCACACAACACGAAACATGATTAAGAAAGAAAAAGAGTCCATCAGAGAACGAGTTTGACATCCCGGCGAAAAAACTGTGCTATCGCGATGGTTCCTCGGGATCCCACCAAAGTCGCAAGACGGGCGATGTGTCTCGCTCTGAACGGACCTTCGAGGAGCAGTACACGCCGACCATAGAGGACTTCCACAGGAAACTCTACAGCATTAAAGGAGATGTATACCAGCTGGACATTTTGGATACTTCAGGGAACCATCCGTTCCCAGCTATGAGGAGGCTATCCATTCTCACAGGTAAATACCTTGCCCGCGTTAGAAAATGCATTTAACTAATCAAAACTCATGCTACTGATACGCACTTTCATTAGATCAAGCTGAAATATCAGACTAGTGTTGACTAAGCAGTAGAATGCATTTCTAATCTCTCTCTTAATTCTTTTGGCCACAGGTGATGTTTTCATCCTGGTGTTCAGTCTGGACAACCGCGAGTCCTTGCGCGGACGTCCAGCGGCTCAAGCAGCAGATCTACGAGAGACCAAGTACTGCCTTAAAAACAAGACCAATAGAGAACGTGGACGTGCCCCTGGTCATCTGCGGGAACAAGGGCGACCGCCAGCGAGTTCTGCGAGGTTCACAGCGCGAGGATGGATCAGAGCAGCTGATCGCCGGCGACGAGCAGTGCGTCGTACTTCGAGATCTGCCGCCAAGAGGAACACTAACGTGGACCAGATGTTCCAGTGAGACTTTTCACTCTCGCCAAACTGCCACAACGAGATGAGCCTCCTGACCTCCATCCGCAATGTGTCCCGTGCAGTACTGCGACATATCTGCACAAGAAGTCCCTCGAAACAAAGAAGATCGGCGACGGCGCGTGCATGGAGTATCGTTATGCCTTTTGCGCGCCGCCCGAGCGTGCATTGTGCACTTGATGTACATCAAAGAGAAGGCGATAGGAGGCGGCCAGGCGAAGGACAAAGAGAGATGCGTTATCAGCTAAGAACCTAGCCGCTTCCAGCGCTGCTGCGGTCATTCTTGTGGGATGCAGCCGTGTCGCTGCAGTCTCTCGGCAGAGGGAGTTGTGCCTGTTGCGCGGTGACTCCGGATAAATTTCGTTCGGGCGGTAGGTGTAATTGGTTTGATTTATCTCTTAGCTGGCGTGGTGGGAGTGCATGCATGTTATGCTCGCGAGAGCTCCCAGAATACCGACTGTTCTGTTCAGTCCCAGGCTGTAGTCTGGCTTATCGTGTAATGCTTTTCTTACAGCTTGTTGCCTTGTTGGAAGGTACTGAAGGGGAGAAATGAACGGTTGAGTTGCAATGTCAGCTGTTTACATTTGTTGGTTAGATTCGATCACAGTGAAATCGACTTGAATGTTTTATTGCTATTTGAACAATTTTTTACTGTCAATGAATGTATATTTATTCTTCTGTGTCGATGTTGTTTGTGACACAAACAGAAATAAAATCGTTTTTTTTATGAGGCAGACGCGGCGGGCTGAAGACATTTCTCTTTATTTTACTCATTTCTTTATTTTTACTCAAAACATGAAAAATGCATATGCTTTAGATTTTTAGATTTGGTGGTATGTTGGATGTTTTGTTTTTTGTTGTTTTTAGGTGTTGACACTTGACGCCTCCTTAAAAAAAAAAAAAAAAATGGTTTTATATTTCCATATCATCTGAAAGCTGCCAGATAACATAACCAGGCTCAAACTACTGTCACTGTACACACTTGATCCCAATAAAACACAGCTGGTGATTTTTCTATTTTCTGAGCACATTAAAAATGGTTTCATGATCTATCTGAAAGTTTGCAGATAAACCCCATCGAGTATAAACATCCCAGCCAGACATATTCCTCAAAACTGCAGAATAATCAGAAAAAACCCAACAGAATTCTTAAACTATTGTCTTTAATTGACAGCAAAGTAAAAACTGCTTGTCACTCATCAATTATAGCTTGGAATGAGGAAGTATTGTCTCTGAACACATTAAAGCACGATTTCATCCAAGCATGCAACTAAAGCTAAACTTTTCTGAAAACTGCAGAATAATATCAAAATACCTTCTGGGAAGCTCAAACTATTGTCTTTTGTTGTGTATACACATGGCGCCAAGCAAAAACAGCTTGTCATTCATCTGCTGTGGCATGGAATGAGACCTGAATATTGTTTCTATACAATTATTATTATTTTTTTTTATTGCATCCGAACTTGCAGATAAAGCTCATCTTGTGTATACATATTTAAAATATCTGTTTAAAACAGGGCCTTAATGTGAAAAATATACTTATAGATTCTCAAATTGTTGTCATTTGTCTGTTGTGGACACACCTTGACTTTGAGTATTCGATATAGCTTGGAATATAAGGCTTCAATATGACTATCTATCTTACTATATAATATCGTTATACCCAAAGTGAAAGCTTGTGCTAACTCTCATTTAAATTTCCAAGCATCACAACTTAAAGAAACCAACTAAACAATATAAAAATACATTCTAGGAGTTGTCTCAGATATCGTCTGTTATTGGGTACAATAAAGTGTAAACTGATACTGTATGCTGGAATGATGCATGCCACAATATTTCCTTTGAACACATCAACAAATATGGTTTCATGCAACTTCATTTCAAGCAGCTAAAGCTCATCTTGAGTTGAAAATATGGTTTCATGCAAGTTCATTTTCAAAAGTTTGGAAACATTACTATTTTTAATGTTTTTTGAAAGTAGTTCTTCTCTTCATCCAGCCTAACCATTATTTGGTTTATGATAAGTAAGATTTATTATTATTTTTAAATATTTTTACATCTTAAAATAATTGTTTTCTATTGTGAAATATACTTTAAAAAAAAAAATAATTTATTCCTGTGATGCCAAAGCCTGAATTTTAGGCATCATTACTCCACCTTCCCAGTGTCACATGTAACATCCAGTCTATCACACATGATCATTTAGAAATCATTCTAATATTCGATTTATTATGAGTCGTTGGAAACAGTTCTGCTGCTCTAATATATTTGATGAATAAAAGGTTAAAAAAGAACTGCATTTATTCAAAATAAAAATAAATTCTAATAATATATATTCTAATAATATATTTTCTTACTATCACTTTTTAATCAAATTTAACACATCCGTGCTGATAAAAGTAGTGAATTTTATATAAAAAAAGAAAGAAAAAAAAAATACTGACCCCAAATTACTGACCAAGTAGTGTATATTGTTATTACAAATATTTATATGTTAAAAAACAAGCTTTTTTTTTTTTTTTACTTTTTATTCATCAAAGTATCCTAAAAAAGTATCACTGAAAAAATATTAAGCAGCAGAACTGCGTTTCCAACTTTGATAATAATGAATCATCATATTAGAATGATTTCTAAAGGATCATGTGATAACTGATCCTAAAATTCATCTTTGCATCACCGAAATAAATGATCATTTAAAGTATAATAAATTTAAAAACAATTATTTTAAATTGTAATAATATCACAAGATTACATTGTTTTTTCTGTATTTTTGATCAAATAAATGCAGGCTTGATGAGGCAGAAGAAACTTCTTTCAAAACATTAAAATAGTAATTTCCAAACTTTTGACCTGTACCTGTATAGATGCGAAAACCACAGTAATCTGAAAATATCTAATAGGATGTCTCAATACTATCTGAGTATTGCTTGTGCACACACTTGATGCAAAAAAAATAAATAAATAAAGACGGCCAGTAATTAGTAATCTTATGGATTTAAAATAAGACCCCAATAATGAGCACACTAAAATCTACATCTAAAAGCATAAATACCCTTGATATCGCCTTTAAAACTTCACAATAACCTGAAAATACCTTCAAAACGGCGTTCTGTTGACTTGGTTGTCATTTCACTAATTTATTATGGCTTCAGTGAGACTCTAATATAGTTTCGGGTCACCCAAGCACATTAAATATGATTTTACATTGAAATGCAAGTAAAAACCTGTATTAAAGAAGTGATTTAATATAATGCACAATAATGTTTAATGTGATGTGTTCGGAATAGGTTATGTGTACAGAATCAGGTAATTATTTAATGTGCTATTCCCAGAGTAATAACAAAAAACATATATACAGATGATACAAAACTGAGAAATAGTACACATCGGTGTCGCCTCTAGCGGTGGGTCAGTTAGTTACACACACACAGCTGCTCGTGCTCGTTCTTTCAGAGTCAGGAGGGTTTGGGGATGTCGAACATGCACAGGCTCTTGTATTTCTGCAGAAGCTGGTTCTTGGTCTGGACCTGCTCTCGGAGCATGCGCAGTTTGCTCTCCTGCAGCGCGGGGCTCATGTCGACCCCCGGCATCGCCGCGATCTGCTCACGAGCCTCCTGAATCTTCGTCTTCAGCTTGTTCAGCTCCTGGAGCACGTCGGGGCTGTCTTTGTCCATGCTGTCGAGAGGTGAACGCACACAGAACGGTAGAATTGAGCGACGTCAAACACGTGAGCCGCCGTTGTTTACACAGAGCCGACGGCAACAAGTGACAGAACGTAGCGAAATCAGCATCTAGATATGCGTTTCTGTGCCTTGAAACATAGAACAGAAGAATGTATAATTCTTACCATTTTATGATGTCGTGAATTATAGGCAAAAAGGAATAATCTTCAGCCTCCTCTACCTCCGGTACAGCAGACGCCATGTTTGTTTTCACAGAGGGGTTGCACGTCATCAACGCGCGTCAGCGTCTCTGCGTAAACAACGTCATGACGCCCATGTTATGTTTTAGAATTTGTTTTTGTATTTGTTTATTTGTCTATTTTTTTGTCTTTGTTTTTTTATAATGATTATTTAATAAAGATTACATTAACGTGGGGGGAAAAATCAATTTAATTATCTGCCTATATTATATTATATTATATTACAATACAATACAATATATGTTTCTCTTCATCCTGGAAAATTTTACGGAGAGCAGTGAAACAAAGAAACTACTAAATAAATAAAACATTTATTAAAAGTAATAAATAAATACTAAAAAGTTGATTTAAATAAATAGGCTAATACAATTACTCATACAGAACGATCCTCCATTGTGTGTCCAGACAGCATTGTAGGCTCTAGAAAGAAACGATCGCTGGTCATTATTTAATCGTGGTAATGTTTGGGTTGTTGTTATCGGCTGATTTAAGTTGAGATTCGTCCAACATAACAAAAGAACTTCCCAAACCTTCCAGGAAACCTAAGAACTGTGGCATGCATTGATAGATATGTATTTTAACCCATCATTCACCCTCTGGGCCCTTTTGCTCTGTCACATTAAAATTGATCAAGGCCTGAGCTGCATTCCTAGATTTGGAAATATTTGCTTTGGCTTCTGTTTCCTGTAATATTGATTTTCGTAACAGGTGTGAAAGCTGTGAAAAAGTTAATCGTACACCAGGCTTTGTCTGTTTGTGTACATGTTTCTTATGGCAGATCAAAAAAAATGTGACTGTATGTTTTGCCATTATATACTCAGAAATGAAAACTGACAGAGTAAATACTTGTCTCAACAGCATGTGACTGTTCTATCCAGTGCCATGCACAGATGCACTTTTATTAAAGATGAATGCATGATTAATTAATGTTCTAATGAAAAGATAAAGTATCTATCTATCTATCTATCTATCTATATATATATGGTCTGCTAAATTATTAAAATACCTAATTAAAAAAGCAGCATCTAATGCTTAGTTTAAACAAACAGACACACAATAAATTATCATTTTGTAAGAAACAGAAAATTCTGTTTGCAGGCTTTGTTTATTATCCTGGTTTCGTTTTATATCATGCTCAACTAATAAAAAATGACAAACATGTTTTTCTTTACTTTGTTACGTAAGTTAGACAAGTCTGTTTTGCTCTATAAAGCAGATTTTTATTCATGAGACAAATGAGGCATTCAGTCATGTTCATAACAATCTAACTGAATTTGCGGTCAAATGAAAACACTCATTTCAGTTATAGTGATAGTGTAAACATGATATTCTAAAAATAGAGTTTAATTTTAGTCACAGGAGTGTTTGCATCACACAGAATGCCTAGTTGTTATTCCAGGTATAGATGCTTTAATAATAATAATAACTTGATTTTATATAGTGCCTTGCCAAAAGTTTCTTTCTCAACATGTTTTATAACACAGACAAAACACACACACACACACACACTCACACACACACACACACACAGTATTCCTTAGAAATAATCAAGTATGGTTTCTGCAGATTTTATTCTTGAAGCTCGGGTTAATGTTTAAAATTATTTTTACCATTTTAAATTAGCATTTTTAATTATTTATATTCATTGAGAAAAAAATAATAGATAATATATTTGGTATGTAGTAGAACTTGGAATAAATAAATAAATAAAATAAATTCTTAATTTTAATATTCAAAACTGTTAACACATGCTTTTAACTTTATTTTAAAGCCTCTTTGGGAACTTCTGTTTCTTGAGTGGAAAATTTTAATTCATATTGGAAATGCATTAACTGTTGCTTTTACTTGATAACTGCTTCAATTTTGCCTGTTTGTTCAATTTACTGTCTATTTTATTTGACTAGTTTTTGTGTGTGTGTGTGTGTGTGTGTGTGTGTGTGTGTGTGTGTGTGTGTGTGTGTGTGTGTGCTGTGGTGGTTTGTGACATATCAGGACACAACTTTGTATAATGACATGGGTATGACACATGTATTTACAAGGAAGGGTGACTGATGAGGACTAAACCATGTCCCCCATTTTTCAAAACGCTTATAAACCATACAGAATGAGTTTTTTTGGAGTTAAAAAAAAAATGCACAAAGTTCCTGTAAGGGGTAGGGTTAGGGTGTAGGGTTGGTGTAGGGCGATAGAATATACAGTTTGTACAGTAAAAAACATTACGCCTATGGGATGTCCCCACTTTTCACAAAAACAAACATGTGTGTGTGTGTGTGTGTGTGTGTGTGTGTGTGTGTGTGCGTGTGTGCGTGTGTCTATCTGGTATTTATCATGTTCTGGGAATCTAATGTCCCCACAACGATAGTAATACCAGTAAATTAAGTAAATACCAGTAAAACCTTGTGGGGACATTTTTAGGTCCCCATGGGGAAACAAGGTTATAAATCATACAGAAAGGAGTTTATAAAAAAAAATAATGATAATAAAAATAAATAAATATATATAATTGTACAGTATAAAAACATTATGCCTATGGCGAGTCCCCACAAAAAAATGGAAATCAGTGTGTGTGTGTGTGTGTGTGTGTGTCTCACGTGTGTGTGCATGTGTCGCATATGTGTGTGTGTGCATGTGGGGCATATGTGTGTATGTGTGTGCGTGGTATCGCATATGTGTGTGTGTGTGTGTGTACATGTGTCCGCATTTGTGTGCGCGCGTGTGTGTGTGTGTGTCTGTGCGTGTGTTGCATATGTGTGTGTGGTTTTTTGCATGTGTGTGTGAGTGTGTGTGTGTATGTGTGGTGCGGTTTGTGTGTGTGTGTGTGTGTGTGTGTGTGTGTGTGTGTGTGTGTGTGAACATCCTGTCAGCTCACAGTAAGGTGTCGCTGTGTTTAGCGTGATTGTTCTGATGTGACGGTTAGCAAACCCTTGGAGCATGTGCTCCATCATCAGTTATTATTCATTATTGACAGCCTCCTCCATCACTTCTCACACTGGCTTGTCATTAACAGGATGTTTTGATGGAAGCACATTGTTTGCCAATCGTGTTTCCTCATTGCAATATTCGGTCTGATCCGTTCTGGAGAAAAGCACAATCAATACTTCTGTCTGTTTGCTTATTATGCCACTGAGATGATGAAACCACATCATACACTGGATCACATGTTATGATGCTGCATGTTTTGTAAGATTGTAATATGTTGAAGTCATGCTACAAAAATAATAACTTCTACTTGTTTTCTTTTAAGAGATATACAAAAATATAAGTTTTAAATGTGGGTGAATTTTAAGCTTATAATTTAGTAAAAGTATAAAGGTTAAAAGGTTATAATTTTTTACAGACATTTAGAGGTTCAAGGTTCATGGTGAAATATTTGTTATATATTTATATATCCATTATATAAAGTTGGATATATCTTGCAGACAAGGTTGGCATGTAAATTTCCACTTTCAGGGAAAATAAATAAATAAATAAATAAATAAAAATAATTTAAAAAAAATGCACAAAAAATGACACACAAAAATTACAACCTAAAACCTTTAAAACTAGACTTTAAAAAGCTAATAAATCTCAAAATTTCTAAAACAAAAAAAGTAAACTTTTTAAAAACTATATAGATATTAAAAACTAAAAAATGACAAAATGACACAAAAATAAATATTAAAAATTATATAGACATTAAAAACTTTGAAAAAATTACAATTTTATGCAAACAAAAAATAAAAACTAAAACATTTTTTAAAAAATAGACATAAAAAAATTATAAAAATGACAAAATTAACAACTAAAACCTTAAAAAGAAACTATATAGACCCTAAACTAAAAAAAAAAAAAAATGACATTAAAATCTTATTTTAAAAAAGAACGAAAATTACACACAACAAAATTATAATAAAAACAGAAAAAATATAAAATATATATATAAATGACTTTTTCTCATTTAGGGCACTGAATTTGCATGCAACACACACTTAAATCTGTTATATGAAGTTGGATCTTTACAAAGAAAAGATTACCAACTTATTTTTTCACACCAACATCATGTTAACACACATATTGTTTATTTAATTTTTTAAAGATGGAAGGAAAAGTCGAAATTATTTTTTGTGGTAATCAACATAAATGTGACCCTGCCTGACACAAAAACAGTAGCACAGGTATATTAGTAGCAATAGCCAACAATACATTGTATGGGTCAAAATTATCCATTTTTCTTTTATGCCAAAAATCATTATGATATTAAGTAAAGATCATGTTCCATGAAGATATTTTTTTAAATTTTCTACCATAAGTATATCAAAACTTAATTTTTGATTAGTAATATGCATTGCTAAGAACTTCATTTGGAAAACTTTAAAGGCGATTTTTCTCAATATTTAGATTTTTTTTGCACCCTCAGATTCCAGATTTTCAAATAGTTGTATTTCAGCCAAATATTGTCCTCCTAACAAACCACACATCAATGGAGAGATGATTTATTTAGGTTATGTATAAATCTCAATTTCCAAAATTGACGCTTATGACTGGTTTTGTGCTCCAGGGTCACATATGTTGTCGACTGAACAACTGAACCCTGACCAGTTTAAAATAGTAAAGTAGTTTAAAATAGTTTCGACAGTGATGCAGACCAAGTCCAGACAAGCAAGTTCAGCATTGTGTCCTTTAAGGGAGTGTCAGCCGCATGAAAAGGTGAGGAAACAGACCGTACTGTACTGATATCGACCTTCTCTTCTGGCTTCAATGACATTGGAGTTGACGCCTAGATTAATACATCACGCTGATCTTTTGTTTGGAGGGAGAGACTGGGAGGGAGCTGTGCACCCTTGACAAATTTACTGGAGTAATTCAAAGTCAATAGGAACACTGGAAACCTCGAGGAAAGAATTTGTTTATTGGAAAATGACTGTTATGCAACTCAAAATGAATTTTAAGCATATAATAATTGAGTGCAATATGTGGAATGTGCTAGAAAGGCATTGCCAAAAAGTTAATAAGACTTCACGCCTGCTCTTACAGTTTTAAGAGTGGCCTGAATTCGAGGTCAGGTCAAGACAGAAATGAGGGGAATTCGCTTTTTTCTCTCTCTCCAGCTGCTTATGAAATGTTCTACCTGTGCGGTTTCACGCTTCATTGCTTTGCAGCATCCGCTTCCTGACGCTTCAGATTCTGACTTAATCAGAAACCAGCTGCTGACAGCTCAGCTAAACACAGTGACCGCAGTAGTGACCGTTTGTTCCATTAATGGCACTTTCGATCTTTGACCGACCTGCAAAAGAGTGAGTTTAAAACCCAGACGACATGCTTGCGTCAAATCTTCACCGTGTTACTGTGAACCCTCCCGTGTTCAGGGTACTAACTATTAAGTAATAAATAAAATCTAAAACCATAAAAATGAAAAACTTATTATAACTGTATAGTATAAAATTTTCTCTGATTATCAATTAGTTTAATTTGATGTTCAAAAAAAACTATATATATATATATAACATTTCAACATAAGTAAAAACTATAGTTTTGGGTTTAATGCATTACTAAGTAATTAATTACTGTAATTTATTGTACTTTGCCTTGAGAAGTAATCTTCAATTGTTCTGTTATTTAATTACAGTTACTTCTGACGTAAATGCATTTTGGTCAGGCCAAGAATAATTTATGCAATTTAATATAAATTATTTGAAGGAATTAAAAGAGCAGTTTCATGTCTATCCTTGTTAAACTGGTCGAGTTTGAAAATGTAATTAGTAGCTAGTAATTAATTAATTTTTAGAGTAACTTACCCAGCTTACGCTGATAGTATCTTAATAATGCTAAAATAAGACTGCTTTTGTGTTTTATTTGTGTTTTGATTTTCAGACTGCTTGAATATTAAAGCTTTAAAAGCTATTTATTTCACCTTGTAATTTTGTGAGTCATGACTTTGCATGCAAAGTTTTTAAAAGGGCTGTATACATGCTTATTTTGGTATACATGCAATTTACAAAAATAAATAAATAACAACAACAACAACATTGTTTTGAAAAAATAAAGTAGAAAACCTTTATTGTAGCTTGAATAGAAAATATAGTGCCTCATACGTGTGAGTAATTCATAGTTGCATCGGCTAAAAGTCCAGAATAAACTAATAAATAAATAGATACATAACTAAATAGATAAATAAATATCAATGCATTCATACATACTTAAATAAATAAATAAATGTTACATAAGACAAATAAAAATGTCATGTATTATGCAGTTTTTATACTTTTTTCAACTTAATATATTAAATACATGGTAACTTATGATTTATTATATATTTTATTATTACACTATTTAGATATTATTGCTACATTTAAATTAATCATTTGGTACAGTGCACTTATTGTGCACCTACATGTTTTTACATCGTACTTATGTTTAAAAAATACGTGCATATAATTACGTCTGCAATTAATTACTGTAATTACATTTATAATTACACTGTTGACCCATCCCTTACACCTTAAACCTACCCAAACCACCAAACCTGTCCCTAACCTTACCTGCATCACACCTCAATAGCAGCAAAAGTGTTTTCCAATACAATATGAAGACAATAAGTACAATGTACTTATTTTCTGATGTAAGTAGTTAAGGCCGCCTTTATATAAAGTGGGACCTACTTGTCTATAATAAACCTGACATGTGTTGTATTATGACTGTTGTTGGCTCTTTGTCACATTGCTATGTTTCTCTTTTGTAAGATGCTTTGGATAAAAGCATCCGCTAAATGCATGAATGTGAATGTACATGTGTCTCAATCTCAGCATCACTGAAGTCCATCGGCTGACCTGCACACATCACTAAAACACTTGTGTAGTGGCTTAATGTGAGGAATATTCCACACATGCAGCTCTGGAGAAATGAAATATAAAGATTGCGCTGAGGTAAATTGGTTTGAGATGTTTTCTACAATACTGATCCAGTCTGATCGAGTCTCTAATGTAAGTGGAGATGAGATGATCAGTCTTACAGTTCAGTTTAAACTGTTATTACGTTACTGGCATGTTATTTACTTTTCCTCTCATTACTGAGGGTTCGTTTGAGTCTGGGCATCAAAAATCCCCGCTCCCCTCCTTAAAATCCAGCTCAGACCAGCATGGAGTTCAGTGCAGGGATTTCTTGAATAATATTTGCGAAATGCATAATTTAGTTTAGTTAAGTCGGATATTTAACTAATTGCAACATTATTTTTTACAATGAATATGATTAGCGTTTAATTGCATATTATTCCATTTTAATTTTAGCATGCTTTAAATATATATTTTATACAGTATATCATACTCATTTATAGTTTTATATAAGTTAACATTTGTTTCCAAGTAGCAAAAAAAAAAAAAAAAAATAGGTTTTTATTTTATTTTATTTTTTTTAAGATAACTATAATATTCTTGTTTCTTGGAGCAGCTATAATGATCACCAGCACAAAATACTGATCATACAGTCTTGTTAAAGCACACAATCCTCCTGAACGCCACACACACTGGTGACTTGAGCTGCTGTTTTTCAGCAGGGTAATTATCATCGGTTACATAAGCTCCCAAACTCACTCACCCAAGCCAGATTCCGCAGTTTTCTCTCTAATTTCCTTTAAGAGTCCATAAATTGGATCTGTATTGTGCCAGACAGGACCTTCGCAGGCACCTCCACAGCACACACACTGTCTGATTGTATTCAGACTCTCCTTTCGCTTCTCCATGACGTGTGTGTGAGCAGAACTTCTGTAGTCGTGAAATAGTTTGCTGTTCTTCCAGGCTTTGAGTGACTGTGTGCATCTACATATGATGCCCTCATTACGTATGAGTTACGATGAAAATATGTTTTTGTTTAAACACACTTGACCTATTCATGAAACACGAGTATATTTCTAAGTAAATCGTTCATAAATCCATGCATATGTAAATTGCAGCATTCGGTTCATACACTCTGTATTTAAGACATTAAATTACTATAATAATTTTGATAAATCTATGAATTGCTAATTTAATGCAGTACCTATGAGTGAATGAGTGATGAGTGAATGCAGCCATATTAAGTGTTTAAATATAAATTAAATAAAAGCACACTCTTAAGTATTTATTATCATTATGTCAGATAACAAAATAGGCTTAAAGTATTTTTATGATGTTTTTTTTAATTTTTTGATTTAATTTATGATACAAAAGTTTGGGGGTTTTGAATGTTTTTGAAATAGGTCTCTTCTGCTGCATTTATTTGATTAAAAAGATACAGTAAAAATTGTGGAAATTCTGTGATGTGCAGCTGTATTTTCAGCATCATTACTCCAGTCTTCAGTGTCACATGATCTTCAGAAATCATTCTAATATGATGATTTGCTGCTCAAGAAACATTTCTGATTATTATCAATGTTGAAAACTGTTGTGCTGCTTCATATTTTTTTGTGGAAAGCGTGATACATTTTATTTTTCAGGATTCGTTGTTGAATAGAAAGCATTTATGTGAACAGAAATCTTTTGTAACGTTATAAATGTCTTTACTCTCACTTTTGATTAATTTAATGCATTTTTTGATGAATCAAAGTATTAATTTATGTCAAAAGTCTTACTGACCCCAATAAATAAATAAAATGAAATAAATAAATACATAAAATGAAATAAATACATAAAATGAAATAAATAAATAAATAAATTATAATTTTGAAAAAATAGCATTTTTAAAGGAAAATCTTAATGACCCCAAACAAACAAACAATTTCAACTGTTTAATCACCTTTAAAATAAATAGATAAATGAACAAACAAACAAATAAATAAATATTAATTTAGGAAAAGTAGCTATTTAAAGTAGTATTTATATTTTTTACATAAATAATATATGCTCAATACTTAATGATTAAGTAATGATTAATAATTTGTCCGCTTACGCACACAGCTGAGGTACTATTATGATCCTCAAAAGTTAGACACATCCCTGCATGTTGTTAGTTACTTCCCAGCATCGCTCTCTTCCTCTCTCTCTGGTTTTGTGTCAGACTGGTGATCAGTTGCAGTTTGAGAATAAAGCAGCAGAGAGAGGAGACTGTGTTCTCAAACCCTCTCCTCCAGTCTTTACCATTGACAAAACCAAAGCCTTGAGCTGCAGCTGGCCACTCATCATCATCATCATCCTCATCCTGCAGCACTTAGCCACTGCTCATCAGAAAACTGGACAACACTTACAATGAGATTCCATTGGTTAACATTACTTAACTACGTAAAAAGTTTAACATTTAATAATGCATTTTAAATTTAAATGTTGTGTGTGTTAAAGGAATAGTTCACCCATTAATGAATATTTACTCACCCTCAGGCCGCCTAAGATGAAGATGAGTTTGTTTAGCATTGAATCACTTACTCACCAATGAATCCTATGCAGTGAATGGGTTCCGTCAGAATGAGAGTCCAAACAGCTGATAAAAACATCACAATAATCCACAAGTAATCCACAGCACTCCAGTCCATCAGTTAATGTCTTGTGAAGCCAAAAGTAAGAAAGTGCGTGTTTGTAAGAAACAAATCCATCATTAAGACATTTTTAGCTGAAATATGAGTCCATAATCCATAATAATGCTTTCTCCAGTGAAAAAGCCCACCTCCTGTTGTCTCTCACCTCAAAATCCATCCACATATTTGTTTAGAGCTGTTTTGGATTTTAAACGGTGTTTGATCTGAGCAGATTTCTCTCCTGATTCAGACCAGACCACTTTTTCACTGCATGGAGGAAGCGTTGACGGCACCCATTCACCTGCAGAGGATCTATTGATGATGCAATGCTACATTTCTCCAAACCTGATGAAGAAACAGACTCATCTACACCTCGAATGGTCTGAGGGCAAATGTTTAGCAAACTTTAATTTTTGGGTGAACTATTCCTTTAACATAAACTAACAATGAACAATACTTTACAATCTTAGTTAATATTGTACACTTTCAACATTTACTAATGGATTTTTTTTAAATAAAAGTTGCATCTGTTAAAAATTACTTAATGCATTGTGAACTAACACGAACACTTAGCTAATGAGCACAGAAAGTTTTAGTTAAACATTTTTAATATTTTAAAACTCTTATGTAAAGTGCATAAAAAGTATTTAAAATCCTGCACTGTTTCAAACGGCTGAATTTCAACTCATATGAAAATAGTATTAGATTTATATGAACGATTAATCTTTTCAATAATAAAAATGCAAAACCGAAGCATTTTCTCTCAGACTTTGTGAAGTCTTGTTACTCTTTCATTACGTGTCTCTTTTATTAATGTTCTCAATTTGCTTTCCGCTCCTTTGCTGATCCATCTTTCTATACAAACTCTTATGTAACAGTGTTCAGAGGAAGGGTTTCTAGTTTCCTTCGATTGCCGCCTCCACGTGGAGGGTCCAGAAACGTGTGTTCAGTCGAGTGCATGTGCGATCAGACTGATTGAAATGGACCTCCGTTGATGGTATCACAAATAAATTGGATTATTTCATGCTATATTTGTATTTGTTTGTGTAGTCGTGTTGTATGAGTAAGAAGGGTTGTACATCTAAACACTATTATTAAGCTATAAACACCATGCAAAACTAAGATTAGGCCTATTGAGTATTATTAAATGATCATTGTTTAGAGGCCTTGCCACCGTCTGAATGAATCCTCAAAGGCAGATGACATCAACAACAACAATTTTATATCAAGGATGTTGCGTTTCTGAGTGGAGAGAGGGGATGTGTCACGTGAACGAGCGAAAGAGAGCGAGGGAGGAATGCGAGCATGTCTGTCCATGTGACTCACGTGTACGTATTCTCAGTACGTCAAATGAAGCAATTCAGTCCCACTTTAGTCACAGAGCACCATCTTTCCCGGAGCACTTATATGAAATCAACAGACGTATACATTAGGAATCGCATATATAAGAATTAATATGCTTGATGCACTTCACAGATGGATGTTTTAAATCGTGTCACATTGACCTGCACATCAGTCTTTGACACAGCAAAAGAGTTAAAGTCATCTCAACCTCTCTCTCCTACGCTTGGAAAATGTGATCATCTGGAAAGCATTTGGATGTTATCATATAGGAAATAAGTGCTGTTTTTAAAGGAATGGTTCACTCAGAAGGCCATCCCAGATGTAGATGAGTGTGTTTCTTCATCAGATTTGGAGAAATGTAGCATTGCATCACCAATGGATCCTCTGCAGTGAATGGGTGCCGTCAGAATAACAGTTTTGGACTGTTTTGTCTTGTGCAGATTTCTCTCCTGATTCAGAACAGGTCAGTTTTTAACTGGAGGAAACATCAGTATTGATTATGGACTTAATGTTTTTTTTTTCTTCTTACAAACAGCTTTTGTCTTCTCCAGATGTTAACTAATGGACTGGAGTGGTGTGGATTACTTGTGGATTGTTGTGATGTTTTTATCAGATGTTTGGACTCTCATTCTGACGGCACCCATTCACTGCAGAGCAAGTGATGCAATGCTACATTTCTCCAAAACTGAAGACCAGTAGCTCAGCCTGCTAGTCAGAACAGGGCAGGACTGGACAGACAAGAAACACAACACAACAAGCAAATAGGCAGGGGCACTCAGAATAATAATGGTGAGATGGGCTGGCAAACAGAGAGACAATCACAAACGCCGGTTAGGACAACAGGTAGAATAACGATCTGACAACACACAAGAGAAAGGGAGCACAATATCCACCTTTTTCTTGTCGTAAAAATGGGCGTGGCCATGTGTAAATTCTATGGGTCTGGCTTCCAGTCTCATCTGAGTCCACTCCGTCCAGCTATTTTTAGCTGAACAAAACAGTTCGTTTTGCTGCTTGATATTGAAAGTTGGTGTGTCTTAGATTATTTTAATATATTTTCTTAATTATGAACACACTGGTTTGTAGTGCAAACAGTTTTACGTTGTTATTCTCCTCGTTATTTAACTATAGCTGTTAATGAACCGGAAGTCTCACCCATAGGCTTACCTCCGTGTTGAAGAAAAGGGTGGATAAAGGAGAGAAGAACATGAAGAACAGATGGGAACATTCAGACAAACAAGGAGAGAACAAGAGGGACAGGTGACGACACTCAGACTAACAAGGACTAAACAAGGGGGTGTGGCAACGGGAAACAAGGAGGCAGGACGAAAGGAGCAAATGGCAGAAAACAAAGACAGAGCCATGTGCTCACACACACACGGCAGGATCATGACAGCACCCTCCCCCCAACGGATCCCTACAGGCATCCACACTGGGTAAAAGGGAACAAGGAGGGATCAACTGGGGGGGACTAGGGACCAGGAAACATAGAGGGTGGGGAGAGGCGGGTGGGATCCAAACCAGGCAAAGAGTGTATGGTCGGCCAGGGAGGTCCCAGCCTAGGGGAGCCATTACTAGGAAACACAGAGGGTGTGAAGGGAGCATGACTGGAGGTGCCACTAAGTGCAGGCACTGGCCTAATTGGTCTGGGCATCGAGCTGGGCATAGCTGACAGGGGCAGACTTGGGAGCATTCTCTTGAACTGCATAGATGTCCTCCTTAGCTACACGGATTGGAACTGGAATTGTACTTGTACTTGGATTGGGCTGTGGGGTGTGGGGTGGGGGTTGACTTTGTTTTCTCAGGAGCAGGCTCTGGGGGTTCCTGGACTGGACCGAGCTCTGGGGTTGGAGCCCTCCCAGGGCTGGGTTCGGGAACTGCTCTTTCTGGAGTGGATTCGAGAACCGCTCTCTCAGGAGTGGACCTGGGAACCACTTCCTCTGTAGCAGACTCGGGAACTGCTCTCTCTGCGGTGAATTCGGAAACTGCTCTTTGGAGCGGGCTCTGGGACAGTTCTCTCTGCAGTGGGCTCAGGAACCGCTTTGTTTGGAGCGGATATAGAAACAACCTCCTCCACAGTGGACTCTGGGGGCTCCATGACCCAAACACTGGGAACAACCTCCCTGGCTGTGACTGGGAGAGCGGGGTGCTCGGAGATGGCCTCCGTGGCCACAACAGGCTGAATAAAAGCCTCTGGAAGGGCCTCCATGGCCAAAATGCAGACCAGACAAGAGATGGTGAGGAGAGGAGTGAACACAGTCCAAACACTAGGCAGGGAGTGACTTGTAGACAGGCAGGCCTGGGTGTACAGAGTCCAGTCCAGGATGGCAGAGCATCAGAGAGTAGTTAAGGCAGCGAAAGTGGAGGCCGGGGTAAGCAACAGTAGCCTGACACGCCTCACCACTCCCCATCTACTCCACACTCATGATGCATCAGGCACTGCACAGACCCAGCAGACCAGACCAGTAGCTTAGCCTGCTAGTCATAACAGGGCAGGACTGGACTGGACAGACAAGAAACAAAACACAAGTAAATAGGCAGGGACACTCAGAAAAATACTGGTGAGCCGGGCTGGCAAACAGAAAGACAATCACAAACGTTTCTTAGGACAACAGGTAGAATACCAAACTAACAAAACACACAAGAGGAAGGGAGCACGATATAAAGGAGAGAAGAACAGGAGGAACAGGTAGGAACACTCAGACAAACAAGGAGAGAACAAGAGGGACAGGTGACGACACTCAGACTAACAAGGACTAAACAAGGGGGTGTGGTAACGGGAAACAAGGAGGCAGGACGAAAGGAGCACATGGCAGAAAACAAAGACAGAGCCATGTGCTCTCACACACAACGCAAACAAGGAAACATTAAACAATGACAAAACAGACAAAGCATAGAGGGCAGGATCATGACAAGAACGTTTGCATTGTTAGATATAATATTCAACAAATGTAGTCGATCATCCAAGTATTACATGCATTAAAAAAAGTTGCAATCAGTTTACATGCACACTGCAGAAACAGTAGCACTGTATGTTTTATGCTATTCTGAACATAACCACTCTGAGCCAGACTGACTTTCTTATGTTGTGCTGTTACCATAATCAGTAAAGTTAAAGTTTAAAGATAAAAGCTTCATATCTGGTCTTAGACTTTTGCTGTACAGTATGTGCAAAACAATAGAAATTGAATAGACGAGTCATGGGAGTGGTTCTCAAAGCTGAGTTTGTAATTCTGGTTTAAGGACAGGCAGAAGAATACATATTTACTTTGCTGATTAATTACACATTAAGTAAACATGGGCAAAAATCATAACTTGATGTTTCCAACCTTATACATAGTGTCTATGTGTAATGTGTTTTTGCTGTGATGTATAAATCAAACTAAAAAAATGAGAGTAATAATTTATCAAATTTTAATTGAAATATATATTTGGAATATTGTTATATTTTTATATTCTTTTTTAAGTAACACTTTACAATAAAGCTCCATTTGTTTACTTAGTTAACTACATTAGTTAACCTGAATTATGTAAAATAATTCTAAAGTATTTATGATCTTTAGTTACATTATTAAAATCAGAAGTTGTATCTGTTAATACTATTAAATGGGCCTGAACTAACATTTTTATTACCTAGCATTAACAAAGAATAATACATACTCTAACAAATGAATTGCTTTTATATAGTTAATTTTAGTTATGCATTACCTAACATGACCCTATTGTAGTAAATTAATTAATGCACTGTGAACTAACTTCAACAAACCATCAACAACTGTACTTCAACTAATGAACTAATTCACAATGTTTAATAAATACTGTAATAAATGTACATTAAAATACTATTAGATTTTTAATAAAAATAAATATTTTCAATAATAAAAACTGAAGCATTTTCTCTGCAGATCTCAGAATTTTCATTACATGCCTCTTTTATTAATGTTCTCAATTTGCGTCCCGCACCGTTGCTGATCCATCTTTCTGTACTAACTCTTATGTAAGAGTATTTTAATAGAAAAAGATATATCTCTCTATTATTTCATGTTAATATTATCAAAATAGACCTTACGGCAGACCTTTTTAACAAATAAAACTTCAGATTTTAATAAATGCTGTGGACATATTGTTAGTTCATGTTAACTAATGTAGTTAATTAATGTTAATAAATCATACCTCAATATAAAGTGTTATCGATGAGAAATATGTGTGCATGTTTTTATTTTCATAAATCTGTGCAGCGATGGATGTATTTTGGCCTTCATGACACTGAGTTGCATTCTGGTTGCATGTGTTTATCTGTTGCTCCAGACAGTGGAAGATAAAATCAGCCGTGTGTGTGTGTGTGTGTGTGTGTGTGTGTGTGTGTGTGTGTGTGTGTGTGTGTGTGTGTGTGTGTGTGTGTTTAGTATCATTGACAGCTGGAGGCCGGTCACTTATCTAATGACCCAGAGAAGTGAAGCATAGACTGCTTTCCCTCAATGACCTTCCCTTGGTACAACAGATTGTCGACACACAAACACACACACACACACACACACACGCACACATGCACACACACACACACACACACACACACACACACACCGAGTGCTTTAAAAAACAAATATGATTAACCTATATGCATTAATAAATGCTCATTTGTATCTCCGGAACCGGAAACATAAAACAACCCAGCAGATCCTTGAGAAAAAGAAGGATACTTTTTATTCCTTAATTATGTATATGATTTACTTAAAAATACTTCAATTGCATGTTCTTTACAATTAAATGAAAATCTATTATTGTTTACTTTAATATAAATGCATTTATTTTAACTCTGAAGTGCTTTTTTGACACACTTAAATAGAACTTAAGTACATCTTTATGTATACATTTTTCATAATTACCTCTATTGACTTTAAAATATTTTTATTTAAATTAATTAAGTTAAATAAAGGTTTAAGTGCTGCTGGATGTACTTACAAGCGTTTATGCTAAATTAAAATATATTTTAATGTAATTTCTGTTGAAACACGTACTTCATGTATTTAAATGTTTTAAAATTCCACTTTTGAATTGATGGAGTTGTAATTTAGTACATTTAAAATATATTAAGTGTATTAATAAATAACACACTAGAGTTAAATATACAGTATATAATCAAGTACTTTACACATGCTTTAGTATGTTAGTCGACACATCAAAATAAGTGTACTTGTACATAATGATTTAGATGTAAAACTTTAAATGTAATGTTTTTGTAAGGTGCACGATTTAAAAGTGTACTTAAGTGTGTTAAGAAACATAGTCATGAAAGTGTCTCTCACTCACTTATTTAATTAATATTATATTATCTGCTTACAGTTTTTGGGAACACTTTATTATACACTTGTTACAAATGTTACATGTAGTAATAATATAGTAAAGACATCTTAAAATATAGTGCAAATCAGTTAAAGTCATCAACGTCGCTGATCCAAAGGTTTTTTTATTTTTATTTTTATGCAGCTTAGTATATAAAAGGTCTTTATTCATTCATGAAGGATGTTTGTTTTCACTGTAGCCAATATCAAACTTATTTATCTTATTAAGCATCATTTTTGTGCAGTTACAGACATTGTTTATTAGAAAGAAGCAGCGTGCAGTAATGTGCAAAGTATAGTAACTATTGGATCTGTTTATGTTTCAGTACTCAAAACCCTTGATCAGCTGCCGGCGCTCCAGAAGAACTGCGTTAAGAGATCATCTTTGAAAGGTCTCAGCATTGATTAACATGACAGAGTCTTGAGCTTTACGTTCTCACAGACTGTGATACTGTGACTGTACACATTCAGCTGTAGAGGCACAAATGGATATGTGTGTGTGTGTGTGTGTGTGTGTGTGTGTGTGTGTGTGTGTGTGTGTGTGTGTGTGTGTGTGTGTGTGTGCTGGTATTCACTATGTTACGAGGATAAGGATAGTAATATCAGTGAATTGTGACCTTGAGGGGACAGTCTTTTTGGTCCCCACGAGGAAAACAGCTTATAAATCATATAGAAGGAAATGTTTTGAAAATCTTAAATAGCAGAATTTTTTTGTGAGGGGTAAGGTAAGGGTAAGGGGATAGAAAAAACAGTTTGTACAGTAGAAAAACCATTACGTCTATGGAATGTCCCCACAAAAATTAGAAACCAGTGTGTGAGTGCATGTGCGTGTGTGTGTGTGTGTGTGTGTGTGTGTGTGTGTGTGTGTGTGTGTGTGTGTGGGTGTGTGGGTGGGTGGAGGCTCAGTTTTGTCGTCAGTTCTCTGTCGTTAGCGTAACTGATAGTGATGCACAGGAATGCCAAGTGCTCTGTAATCGAGACTCTTCAGATAAGAGTCCATCAGCACAGACACAGTGCCAAGAACACAGACCTGACTTCATCCTTGAAATATATATATATATTCTAGAAATTAAAACATGTTATTATGTCTATATGTACAAATATATTTTTTTATAAAAAATTAGAATTTATAAATATATATATTTTTTCTATCTATCTATCTATCTATCTATCTATCTATCTATCTATCTATCTATCTATATATCTATCTATCTATCTATCTATCTATCTATCTATACATCATGTAATCTATTTCAACCACATCAAAATATTATAAAGTAAAAAATCTAATGTATTGTATTTTTTTTTCTTATTTTTCATGATTTTTTATTTTTTTTTTATGTATAAAAACTTTTTCCACTTTAAAATGGGCAATTATAGCAAGCTATACTTAATAAATATGTATTTTTAAAGACATAAGACAAAATGTTACTTAACACGAGTCAACATATTATATTTGTTTTAGCTTTTTACAGCTTAATTTCACTATGAACAAAAGCTTAAATGAGCTATAATATGAAAATAATTTTTACTTAAAATAAGTCAGTTTAATTTCTTTGAAAGGCCTTAATGTTTATTGTGATGTCTTATAGACACACCAGAAAAATGAACAAAACCCATAATAATTTGTACTATATTACTTAACTATATTAGACAATCTACTAGACAAAAATATATATATATATATATATATATATATATAGACAAAAATATATATATAATTTGTTTATTTATTTATTTATTTGTAATTTACTTTTTGTGGAGTGTTATTTGCTTTTAGACTAAATAAAACAGATTTGAAATTTTCAATTAGACCAATATAAATGAATGAATGAATGAAGGAATGGCACTGTCAGTTCATTTTTTTCCAGTGTATCTGGTTTCACCTACAATCTTCTTTTTGACAGTTTGATATTAAAGTTGAGTTATTAGCATGTATTTTCCAATAAATAAGGGAATATTTGGAGTCCTGAGGGCTTTTATGATGATCTGATGAGAATTATAAGCTGCAAGATGACTGGTGTGTGCTTTAAAAAAAAAAAAAAAAGTTATTCTAGTTTGTGCTTTTGCTAGGACTGCCAGATTAATTTACATATTAAGTGAATTAATTACATGATATGGTGATAAATTAATACAATTAATTGCAATCAATCCCATAAGTTATATATATATATATATATATATATATATATATATATATATATATATATATATATATTGTGACGCGTGTGCCCGAGCTCTCATCAGCGTCGCCCTGGAAACGGAGCAGGCACACCTGCACCTGCTCATTACGGGCTGAGCGGTCACACCTGCAGCCCATCAAAGACGGGCTTTATAAGCAGCGCCGACGAACACAGAGGTGAGAGATGTCTCCAAAAGACTCGGCTAACAATTCTCTGTGCTTTCTCCAGACAGCAGCATGTGACCGCCAGCCCTCACAGGACACGGACTTCACGGACCCACGCAGCACTGCACATTAGGAGGAGAAGAGAAGGCAGAGCACTGAGCACCGGAAACCCTTCACGTTGGCTATTCCCCTTCACGACCCTTAATAAAATCCGCCCTTCGGGGAACTTACCTCCATTCTCGTGTCGTGTACTTCTTCACCCCGTCACACTGGTGGAGAATGCGGGCATTGCAGTGAAGAAGTTACCGACCAGGATCCCACTACATCCAGTATCACTGGGTTTGTTGACGGACGTTTTTTTCGGATTGTTTTGCTCACGTCCCCTTCCTGTTTCCCCAGGTGGCGCTCCTCCCCCAACGATGGAAGATCTGTTGAAGCACCTAACCGAGGTGAGCATCCGCCAGCAACAGATCATGGAGCACATGGCCTCCCGACAAGGGGAAACGGAACGAGAGCTCGCCGCCCTCCGTATGGCCGCCACCCCACGGACTCCGCTACCTGACCCCCGAGTCCAGGCTACCCAGCTCATCCCGAAGATGACAGGGCATGATGACGTCGAGACCTTCCTTCAGATGTTCGAGGCGATCGCCACCCGGGAGGCGTGGCCCAGGGACGAGTGGGCGCGGATCGTGGCGCCGTTGCTGACGGGAGAGGTGCAACGGGCATACTTTATGCTTGGCCCCGAGCGGAGCAGCTCGTATGAAGATTTGAAAAAGGAGATCTTGGGGCGGGTTGGACTGTCGCCCATTAGTGCCGCCCAACTGTTCCATGACTGGTCCTACAATCCATGGCAGCCCGCCCGTGCGCAAGTGGCCGACCTCTCCCGCCTTGCCCAACATTGGCTACTGGCCGGGGGTCCCACCGCACACCAGGTAGCGGAGTGCGTAGTAGTGGACCACCTCCTATGGGCCCTTCCCCGCCCTCTACGGCAGGGAGCAGGTGTTATGAGGAACCCCACCTGTGTAGGAGATGTTGTGGGGGATATAGATGTGGGGGGGGACACAAAAAAAGGGGGGTGTGGTGTGAGCTCCGCCCTTTCCCCGAAGGGTGGTCCAGGAGCGATGTGCGCCAGAGGGCACCCAGCGACCAGTTGGCAGGCCGGCGGTTCCCGGGCCACAGGATGAGCCCATGCCTACTAAAGCTCCCCATTCCCCTGGACGCGCTTGGCTGGCAGGCTGTGCCGTACACGCGGAACCTCCAACGCAGGCCCCCCGAGCGGAAGTGAAGATAAATGGCCGACCGGTCCTCGCCCTCCTCGATTCTGGCAGCGGGGTCACCCTTATCCGGCCGACGGTCCTTCCTCCACGGCCGGAACCCAAAGCCAGACTGCCCATCACCTGTGTCCATGGCGATACCAGGGAAGTACCGTCGTGGCGCGTCACTATCACGGCACCCCCTGGTGCCTGGCCAGAGGAAGTTGGGATCGTCAAGGATCTGCCTGTACCGGTCCTCCTCGGCAGGGATTGGCCGTGGTTCGACCGCCTCCTCGCCTCCGCTAGCCAGCCTGTCAGCCCCGCCGGGAACCGCCCCCAGCGCCGGACGACCTCGAAGCCCTGACAGCACCCCGTGCTGCTGGCCTCGGACAGCCCCAGGGAGGGTGAGTCTTCCCGTCATAACCCTAACCTCTTCTATGACCTCTTCCAGCAGGTGGCTGGGGCTGGGGCCTTTGCCCGGGGGCAGCACGAGGATGACCGCCTTAAACACTGCTGGGCCCAAGTGAGGGTCGCCGAAGGGAAGGATCTCCAACCGGCACCCCACCCAACACCTCACTTCGTGGTCAAAAACGGCCTGCTGTACTGTGTCGCACAGTGAAGGGGGGAGGAAAAAACCTTGCTGGTAGTCCCAAGGACCAAGACAGGATCGGTGATGGAGCTGGCGCATGCCCATCCCATGGCTGGCCACCTGGGGGCCCAAAACACCATTCAACGCATCCACGAACATTTCCACTGGCCAGGCCTGGAGGCCGAGGTGAAGCGCTTCTGTATGGCCTGTCCCACCTGTCAACGGACGTCTCCACGCCACCCCTCCCCCCAGCCCACTGATTCCGCTGCCCATCATTGAGGTGCCCTTCGAGCGGATCGGAATGGACCTAGTATTGCCGCTGCCGAAGTCTGCCCGGGGACATGAACTCATCCTGGACTACGCCACCCGCTACCCCGAGGCCATCCCCCTTCGCAAAGCCACTGCGAAAGCCATTGCCCAGGAGCTCTTCCTGCTGAGTAGTCGGGTCGGCCTACCATCCCAGATACTGACTGACCAGGGCACCCCCTTCATGTCCCGGGTGATGGCTGATCCCTGCAAGCTCCTCAAAATAAAACCGCTCCGCACCACCGTATACCACCCGCAGATGGACGGCCTGGTCGAATGCTTCAATCAAACACTGAAGCAGATGCTGTGGCGAGTGGCTGCGGAAGACAAGCGCGACTGGGACAAGATGTTGCCCTACGTGTTGTTCGGCATCCGGGAGGTACCCCAGGCTTCCACCGGATTTACCCACTTCGAGCTCCTCTTCGGCCGGTAGCCCCATGGCCTGCTAGATGTCGCCTGAGAAGCCTGGGAACAGCAGCCAGCCATCCACCGCTCCATGATCAAGCATGTCCGGGAGATGCAGGAGAGGATCGACAGGGTCATGCCCATCGTCCGGGAGCACATGGCCAAAGACCAGCAGGCCCAGCAACGACATTACAACAGGGCGGCACAGCCCCGGGAGTTTCAGCCAGGAGACCACGTCATGGTCCTCGTCCCCGCCGCCGCCTGTAAATTCTTGGCCAGCTGGCAAGGTCCCTACACCGTCACGGAAAGGATCGGCCCTGTCACCTACTGAGTCCGGCAGCCCGGAAGACGCAGAGAGGACCAACTGTACCACGTGAACGTTCTGAAGCGCTGGGTCGGGACCCGTGCCCCAGCTGGCAGCCCTCGCTCATCGACCTCCCGTGGCTGTGGACATGGACCCCCACCTCTCGGCCTCCCAAAAGTCAGAGCTGCAACACCTGGTCAGTCAGTTCACTGATGTGTTCTCTCCCCAGCCAGGGTGGACCCACGTACTCAAGCATGATATCCGCACAGCACCCGGAGTGATCGTCCAGCAGTGGCCCTATCATGTTCCGGAGGCTCGGCGACACGCCGTTGAGGAGGTAAAGGAGATGTTGAGGTTAGGGACCATCGAACCATCACGCAGCCCCTGGTCCAGCCCCATCGTCATGGTTCCAAAGCCCGATGGCACCTTCGGCTTTTGCAATGACTTCCGCCGCCTAAACGAAGTCTCGGAGTTTGATGGCTACCCCATGCCGCGGGTCGATGAACTCTTGGACCACCTGGGAAGGGCCCCGTCTGCCGTCTTCCTACCCTTCGGCCTGCATGGGGCTCCCGTCACCTTCCAGCGGCAAATGGACATCCTCCTGCGGCCCCACCAGGCCTACGCGGCCGCCTACCTGGACGATGTAGTCATACATTCCGAGACTTGGGAGGAGCACCTGGAGCGGCTGCGGAATGTGCTGTCAGAACTCCGCGGGGCTGGACTGACCACCAACCCCCGTAAGTGTCACCTGGCCCTCAACGAAGCCAAGTACCTCGGCTACCCAGTGGACAGCGGCCTAATTCTACCTCAGGAGAAGAAGGTAGCGGCGATCCTCTCCACGCAGCGGCCCACCACCAAGACACAGGTAGAGGGCTTTTTGGGGTTGGCGGGATATTACCTCTGTTTTATCCCTAACTTCTCCTCCTTAGCCTCTCCCCTGACAGACCTGACCAGGGAGGGGCAACCAGAGAAGGTCCCGTGGAACCCAGAGACGGAGAGCGTGTTCCAACGGGTGAAGGCCGCCCTCACCTCCGAGCCCGTGCTCAGGGCCCCCGACTTCAATCGCCCCTTCCTGGTGCAAACGGATGCATCTGATACTGGGTTGGGAGCCGTCCTCTTCCAGGTCATCGACGGCGAGGAACACCCGGTGATCTATATCAGCCGGAAGCTGACCTCAGCGGAACGACGGTACGTGGCCGTCGAGAAGGAGGCACTGACCGTCAAGTGGGCAGTCCTGGAGCTCCGCTACTACCTTCTCGGCCGCCAGTTCACCCTGATCACTGACCACGCCCCCCTACAGTGGATGGCCCGGGCGAAGGACACCAATGTCATGGTGACTCGGTGGTTCCTTGCGCTCCAGGACTTCCACTTCACCGTACAACACCGGGAGGGGATGGCCAATGCGAACGCCGATGGTCTCTCGAGGATATGGTCAACTTTCGCAGGTTGGTCAGGCTCCACTCCCCGCCCTCCCCCAATCTCCCCACTTCTCCACAGGGACAGGACGACGCCTGGGGTGGGGGGGGGGGGGGGGTGACGCGTGTCCCGAGCTCTCATCAGCGTCGCCCTGGAAACGGAGCAGGCACACCTGCACCTGCTCATTACGGGCTGAGCGGTCACACCTGCAGCCCATCAAAGACGGGCTTTATAAGCGGCGCCGACGAACACAGAGGTGAGAGATGTCTCCAAAAGACTCGGCTAACAATTCTCTGTGCTTTCTCCAGACAGCAGCATGTGACCGCCAGCCCTCACAGGACACGGACTTCACGGACCCACGCAGCACTGCACATTAGGAGGAGAAGAGAAGGCCGAGCACTGAGCACCGGAAACCCCTCACGTTGGCTATTCCCCTTCACGACCCTCAATTAAATCCACCCTTCGGGGACCTTGCCTTGAGCCTCGTGTCGTGTACTTCTTCACCCCATCACTATATGTATATATATATTGCAAATAAAATTATGCATAATTTAAAGACATTGCATTACTGTGACCGTTTTGGCAGATAAGTACAGAATAATTTTTAAAAGTCCTTAGAGTCCTTAATTAAAAAAATTTTTCCATCTTTTTTTATTGACTGGCCTAGTTTTATCTTTTTCTTTTCATCTGCAGCATAAGTGCTTTGGTTTTAAAAATGCCTGGTCACTGTAACATAAAAACACAAGCAGATCTCAGCACGGCTGCTCATTATTTCTGGACAAAGCCTCCATCTGAATCATGCCATTAGCCGAGAACATAGTGAACATCGACTTCAGCCAATTATTCATCTTACTAATGCCGTCAGCACATGTCTGCATCCTGATCAAATCATCTGTAACTCTATGTTTCTATCTTCCAGGTTCGGACAGATTTTTTTGTTATCAGTGACTTGTTTCACTTTACTTTTCTCCTGTTGATGCCGTTTTTCTCCTTAAATATAACAATCAAACAAAACTTCAAAACCCCTTTCTAATGTATTACTGTAAACTCTTTCATTTGCACTTACTCACTCACTCGTCTATCAGAAATGGGTCGGCATGAATAAAATATGCACTGTGATGCATAAAGTGAGTATGCTGTTATTTGAAAACAGGCCGGATCGCAGTGAACCGGATCAACACAAACATAAACAACCAAATAAAAGATGCGTCAAGCATAACCGTTTTAAAATGACCTTGCTTTACTAATGCAGCAGGCCTTGTTGTTGTAGTATATGAGCTCATGTTATTCAGATATTATGCGTTAATCGAATCCTGTCTGCAGTGACACATACTCGCCGTGATCCAGCTAATGCTCGCTTTACATCTTCCTCTCTCACCGTGATAGAGATCGCTTGCAATTATTGAGCTTATCAGAAGCTAAAAATAGAGCTATGCTATAGAACATACAAGCACTGCTTTATGGATCCAGTGGTTTGGTTTTTCATTGTCTTTCACACAGAAAAGCCACATTCATTCATCCAGTTCATTCATACATCTCGGTCTTGAACACTGGATAAAAGACATTTTAAGTGTTTCATGTCATAATTAGCTGGTATATGAAATCATAGCTGTAATCTGGAACAGTTCTTCTCATCTGTTTTTCTTTTACGGGATTGAATTTTTTAGTTGTTAGTTTTTGAGCTCGAGGGCATGTCATACAACCTACTGCTTCATTTGAGAAGCAATGAACTAAAATGATAATTTTTATTAATATTTCAAATTAAATTTTATTTTTATATTTTCTATATTCATTTTTATTTCAGTTAAAGTTTTAATAATTTTGTTGTGTGTTTTTGTCATTTTTATAGTTTTTTTTTTTATTGTTTTTTTTATGTTTATTTTATTTATGTTTTAATTTATTTTAGTACATCAAGTTAAACTTGAACATGAGAAAGGTTGCCTTGTCAACAAGATAAAATAAAATAAGTTTTAATAAAACAATACAGCTTTTAATATTATTATATTATATTTTAAATTATATTTTATTTCAATTAAAGTGTATTTATTTCAAGTAAAGGAAGTTTTTGTATAGTTTTAGTTTTAGTTAAGTACAATAACACTTTTTGTTACAGGCAAATATAGTAGGCCTTTTTTTATCCAACTTTAATCCAAAATATTTATTTTCCCAAAGACAAAAGCATTCATATAAAGTAAAAGGATTAATTATGATAAAGACTATATACTTAATCAATAAGTCAATGTTACTTAATGTGAGTCAATATAATATATTTGTTTGACTTTTTACAACTTAATTTCACCATGAACAAAAGCTAAATTAGCTATAATATGAAAATATTTTTCACTTAAGATAAGTGCCAATGTTTAATTTCTTTGAAAGACCTTAGCATTTATTGTGATGTCTTATAGACACACCAGAAAAATCAACAAAACCTATAATCATTTATTTTTGGCAGTTTGATATTAAATTTGAGTTAAGTGATTAAGGGAATATTTGTAGTCCGGGGGCCTTTTATGATGATGTGATGGCTTGTGTGGACGGAGGCATATCATATTTTATAAATAGACAGCAAGACATACAGTGTATGGTTAGACCTTTACAAGTAATAAACTGTGAATCAGAGGAAAGGTATTTATTTGTGGCAACATTAATCATCGCTCCATGGTTACAGTTTTACAGTTTTCTGCGAACAAAACCCCTATTTATCATTTTGATATGAACACAGAGTTATTAAAGCTGGTGTTTCATTCGTAGAATAAGGGAATTTTTCGAGTTTATGTCATGAGAGCTCAATTTACCATCTTACAAGACCAAAGCAGAGAATTTTACAAAATATAGAAAAAAATATAATGTAATGAATAAATAATAAACAATCAGAAAATATTTATTCATGTACAAATCAACGATATTCTAGTTTTTATACTTTAAAGTCGCAATGAAACAGAGGAATTAAAGAACTAAAATACCTAAAACTAAATAATTTTTAAATAAATATTTAAGTACAAATGTATATTTTAATAATATTTTATATTTAGAATTTTATATATATGTATATGTATATATATATATATATATATATTAAAAATGACAAAAAAACAAATTAAATTACTAAAACTTCATATCAAAAAGATTATAAAAAACATGAAAATATAACAAATCTAATTCAAAATATTAATCAAAACTATTTTAAGGTCTCAGTTATACTAAAATAGCACTGCCGTCAAATTATTTGGACATTTTATATGTAAGCAGACATTGGAAAAGTGACTGTTCTCTGTGTAATCACACACATAAATGCCAGTAAATGTTGAATTTATAAAGTCTGATCAAATTTCAGTGTCATATATATATTTCAATCATGACAACTCTCTGCAAGCAAGTACAGGAACTTGCTAATGCCAATGCATACAGCAATACGGTGCCATGAGTATACTGCTGCTGCACAAATAGCATATAAAATAACCCATAGCAGATCTACACAGGTGGAGCTGGGGAAGGTGGAGGGTTAACAGGAACTCTGAAAGTGTGCTGCAGGGATCTCAAGTGAATGCTAGCCATCCATATAAATGCATACGCAGCATGAACCAATCAGCTTGTGCTAAGTCGTTTAACTCTCTGAATATCATCAGTTACATTAACAACCCGTCAGCCTGCGCCATCTAGAGTTCCCTTTCAGTCGGTCACGTTCGATGTTACGAATGGGATCTCGCCCGAGAGCCCAATCACCTTCGAGTGGTACAAAACGAGCCAATGGTACACAAAGTACCTTGGTCTGCGGGATTTGCATCGCGAGCTCCGCCCCGCAAAGCGGGTATATAAGGGCAACGCGAGCAACTCGCATTCAAGCTTTCGCTTCGGAGCCGAGCACATCGCTTGCTGCTATCACCGGAGTGTTACAAGCAAGAGCTGGTGTTGGTGTGACGGCGCGATTCAGTGGTTGCTATCACCGGAGTGTTACAACTCCCGCGGTTCCCCTGAGTGCTTCAACACCTCTGAAAGAGCAAGATTTCTTTCACAAAAAGAGATACGGGCCGATATGCGTCTTTTTAAAGATGTCATTTCGCCTGTGCGTTTCTGGGTGCGGTCGATACATCAGTTCTCGTGACGGCCACAATCGCTGTGTCACATGTCTGGGCTGTCAGCACGCTGAGACTGCGTTCGTGGATGGCTCATGTTCTCATTGCGGGGACATGACCATCTCGGCGTTGAGATCGAGATTAGATTACCTTAAAAGGTATAGAGTCCCCTCTGCCACACCCCATTCTAGCTCTTCTTCTCGTAAGAGGGGTACTTCGGCTGGTGGCCAGGGTGATCTGAGGGTTACTGTGTGGGCTTCCCCCCCGACGAGACGAGCCAACCTCCTCGGACCACACCCCCCTCACATACGCCGCAGCCGGTTGAGTTTCCGGATGAGTTTGCTGGACCCTCTCAGGCTCCTGACATCTCATTCGGGGCTCGCGAAGAGGACCGTATGTCGATCGCCGCATCACAAGGCGGGCTTGAGTCCTCTGGAGATGAGGGTTCGGCTGCGTTGCCTCCCTCGGGAGTGCCAGCGTTGTCTGAGTCCGATCCCGAGTTGACGGCTGTGCTTTCCCGGGCAGCGGAGAGCATCGGACTTGAGTGGAATCCTCCGCCCTGTTCCGAGCGCTCGAGGCTGGATGATTGGTTCCTGGGGGCTGCTCATGCGGATCGCTAGCACCCCCCTCTGGTTCCTTTCTTCCCGGAAGTGCACCAGGAAGTAACCAGTTCATGGAAGGCACCTTTAACTGCCCAAAACCGTTCTGGTACTTCCTCCGCCTTCACTGCCCTCGATGGCGGGGCGGCCAAGGGGTATGCTGGGATTCCCCCGGTGGAGCGTTCTGTTGCGATGCAACTGTGTCCACAGAGCGCCTCTGCTTGGCGTGGTGGTCCCAAGCTGCCCTCCAAGGCCTGTAAGTTCTCATCCACTCTTGTGGCCAAGGCTTACAGAGCTGCGGGCCAGGCCGCCTCTGCCTTGCATGCCATGGCCTCACTTCAGGTCTATCAGGCCAAGCTGCTCCGGCAGCTGCACGAGGGCAGTGCTGACCCAGGGGTTTTGCAGGAGGCGCGCACTGCTACCGACCTCGCTCTCCGGGCGACGAAGGTCACTGTGCACTCCTTGGGTCAGGTGATGTCCACTTTGGTGGTCCAGGAGTGCCACCTATGGCTGAACCTGGCAGATATGAGGGAGTCTGATCGGGCTCAGCTCCTCAACTCCCCGGTCTCCCAGGATGGCCTCTTCGGCAACTCGGTAGAGAGCTTTGCCCAGCAGTTTCTCTGCCGCCCAGAAGCAGTCTGAGGCCATCAGACACATCCTGCCCCGGCGGCCCACTGCTGCTTTCACCCCGCCGCCGGCGCAGCCGCCGCAGCCTGCTCGTCGCCGAGGGCGCCCCCCTGTGGCCTCCTCCACTCCCGCTCGGCCACAGCAGCAGCCTTCACCCCGGCCACAGCGAGGAGATGGTCGCAGAAGGGCAGCGCAACCCGTCTCTGCCCCTAAGCCTGCCAAGCGCCAGGCCAAGCGGCGTTCCTGAGACGGGCGAGCCGGAGTTGGAGACGTCACCTCGTCAAGAGATGGTAGCAGGACCACTCCTTCCCCCGGAGGAGGGCCGGGGGAGAATCCTTTGTTCTCATTTTCATTTTGTTCCGCCACTGGCCCTGCGGCCGGTGGTACCCAAACCTTCACTAAAAGAGCTGTTTCCTCTACCTCCGGGTCCCAAGAGGCCACGAACGACAGTTGGCGACGTGCTTCCTCGCCGCTCTCGTTCTCCTCTCCCCTTGCCAGTTTCCATGCAAAGCCGGCTTGAGAACGCTTCGCCTTCTCATGCCCTCTTTGCTGCTTGGAGTCAGACGAGTGCCCGCACTCCGCCCCCGCTAAGGGACGCTATGCCTCCCATGCCGGGGCTGTCTGCTCCACCACGCTGCCCCACCGTGGGTACGCCTGTAGTCCCCTTGACCCCACTGGTTCGGTTTCTGGGAGCCTGGCTAGAGCTCCCCAGGCCTTCCCGCTGGCTCATCCGGACGCTCAGGCTCGGCTACGCGATTCAGTTCGCCCGGCGTCCCCCCAGGTTTCGGGGTGTCCGCGCGACGATGGTGGGCAAAGATGCCCCTGTCATGCGCGCGGAGGTCGCGACCCTGCTGGCAAAGGGTGCGATAGAGCCGGTCCCTCCAGCCGACATGAAGTCCGGCTTTTACAGCCCTTACTTCATAGTACCCAAGAAGACAGGTGGGTTACGGCCAATCCTGGACTTGCGTGCTTTGAACCGAGCTCTGCACAGACTCCCGTTCAAGATGCTAACGCCCAAGCGCATTTTCGAATGCATTCGTCCGATGGATTGGTTTGCAGCGATCGACCTGAAGGACGCGTACTTTCATGTCTCCATTCTTCCTCGACACAGACCCTTTCTTCGGTTTGCTTTCGAGGGGCAGGCATATCAGTACAAGGGTCTCCCATTCGGGTTGGCCCTGTCTCCCCGCGTCTTTACGAAGGTCGCGGAAGGAGCCCTGGCTCCTCTCAGGGAACAAGGTGTCCGTATCCTCAACTACCTCGACGACTGGCTGATCCTAGCTCACTCTCGAGAACGGTTGTGCGAGCACAGGGTTCTGGTGCTCAGACACCTTGCCCGACTGGGTCTTCAGGTCAACTGGGAAAAGAGCAAGCTCTCCCCTGTGCAGAGGATCTCTTTTCTCGGTATGGAAATAGACTCGGTCGCCATGTTCGCGCAGCTTACAGACGAGCCCACGCAGTCACTGCTGAATTGCCTGAGACAATTCGAGGGCAAGAGAGCGGTTCCACTGAAACTGTTTCAGAGGCTCCTGGGGCATATGGCGTCCGCGGCGGCAGTCATACCGCTCGGGTTACTCCATATGAGACCGCTTCAGCACTGGCTTCACGACCGAGACCCGAGATGGGCATGGCAACTGGTGTCCAGACATGTTGTTGTGTCAACAGATGCCTCTGCCACGGGCTGGGGTGCCCTGTGCAACGGGCATGCTGCATCGGGCTCCTGGACAGGACCCCGACTTCAGTGGCATGTCAATTGCCTCGAGTTGCTAGCAGTACGTCTTGCTCTGCACCGCTTCAGGGCCCTGCTGAAGGACAAGCACGTTCTGGTCCGTACGGACAACTCCACCCCCGTACTGACGACTCCACCCCCAGTCGGTTCAGCTGATTTGGGAACACTTCGGAGACGCTCAGGTAGACCTGTTTGCCTCTCCAGAAAATTCCCACTGCCAGTTGTTTTACTCCCTGACCGAGGGCACCCTCGGCACGGACGCCCTGGCACACAGCTGGCCGCTGCGCAAGTATGCATTTCCTCCAGTGAGCCTTCTTGCACAGACGTTGTGCAAGATCAGGGAGGACGAGGAGCAGGTCCTCATGGTTGCTCCTTTTTGGCCCAGCCAGACCTGGTTCCCTGAACTTGTACTCCTCGCGACAGCCTCTCCCTGGCCAATTCCTTTGAGGAAGGACCTACTTTCTCAGAGACGGGGCACCCTCTGGCACCCACGTCCCGATCTGTGGAACCTACATGTGTGGGTTCTGGACGGGTCACGGAAGGTTTAGGTACCTTGCCACCACAGGTGGTAGCTACCATCACTTCAGCTAGAGACATGTCCACCAGACACGCCTTTGCTTTGAAGTGGAACCTCTTCGTCACTTGGTGTTCTTCACGGCGTGAGGACCCCTGGAAATGTCCGATTGGGTCAGTGCTTTCCTTTCTTCAGGAGTGGTTGGAACGAAGGCTGTCTCCTTCCACCCTCAAAGTCTATGTGGCCGCCATTTCAACTCACCATGACCCTGTTGAAGGTAAGTCTCTTGGGAGGCAGGATCTGATCATCAGGTTCCTGAGAGGAGCAAGGAGGCTTAACCCGCCTCGCCCTCAGCAAGTCCCCTCTTGGGACCTCGCAGTGGTTCTATCAGCACTGCAGAGAGCTCCCTTCGAACCCTTGCTCTCAGTAAAGCTAAAGTTTTTATCTTTGAAAAACTGCTCTCCTGTGGTTTTTTTTTTGGTTGATTGGGGTGTTTGACTTGCAGGCATTTTCAGTTGACGAAGCGTGCCTGGAATTCGGGCTGGCTAACTCTCACGTTATCCTGAGACCCCGGCCTGGGTACGTGCCCAAAGTTCCCACCACTCCTTTTAGGGATCAGGTGGGGAACTTGCAAGCGCTGCCCCTGGAGGAGGCAGACCCAGCCTTGGCACTGCTCTGTCCAGTACATGCGCTTCGCACCTATGTGGACAGAACTCGGTGCCTTAGGACCTCAGACCAGAGGTTTGTCTGTTACGGAGGCCAGCAGAAGGGAAAGGCTGTCTCCAAGCAGAGGTTATCCCACTGGATAGTGGATGCCATTGTCCTGGCTTATCAGGCTCAAGACCTGCCATGCCCTCTAGAGGGGTGAGAGCTCACTCAACTAGGAGCGTAGCTTCCTCCTGGGCGCTGGCGCATGGCGCCTCGCTAGCAGACATCTGTAGAGCTGCGGGCTGGGCGACACCTAACACATTCGCAAGATTTTATGATCTCCGTGTAGAGCCCGTGTCCTCCTGGGTACTCACCCCTTCGGGCCAGTAAGGACCTGCTCGGTGTCAATCCGCTTGCTGCGCCATTCCACTCCACGGACTGGATGCGTGCGCTATTCCCCTCAGGTGAGTTCCTCAGTCAGAACCCTGGGTTCCTCCAGCACTGTTGATGTCCAACACTTGCGTACATGCCCTTTGGTCAGCCCTGTGTGGGACTAGGTGCCTCCATGTGTTGTGATTCCCCTTTTCTGGGTAATCCCACGTGTGTATCTCCACAGTAAGTCTCTCTGCAGCATGTGTCTTTCCCTTGGCAAGTCCCTTGCCAGCTCTGTCGCTTGAAACTTCCACCCTGCGGGCTGGGTACCTCAGAGTTCTTATGTATCACCGCCTTGGTAGATACCTGCCTTCGGTAAGTCCTCCAACGGGCAGGCGGCCTGCTAGCATACGTCCAGCTGGAATATGCTACCCAGTGTATTCTGTGTGAGCTATAGGCCCTCACTCGTGCTGGCCTCACGACAGGGTGCTATCACTCACAAGGGTTGCTGGAAGACAGCCATGTGGCGTTTTGTAAGGGACCCCATTCGTAACGTCGAACGTGACCGACTGAAAGGGAACGTCTTGATTACGTATGTAACCCTTGTTCCCTGAAGGAGGGAACGGAGACGTTACATCCCCTTGCCACATCGCTGTTCCGCTGAATGGCCGGGTAACTTGTTCGGCTCCTCAGCGAAGACTTGAATGCGAGTTGCTCGCGTTGCTCCTTATATACCCGCTTTGCGGGGCGGAGCTCGCGATGCAAATCCCGCAGACCAAGGTACTTTGTGTACCATTGGCTCGTTTTGTACCACTCGAAGGTGATTGGGCTCTCGGGCGAGATCCCCATTCGTAACGTCTCCGTTCCCTCCTTCAGGGAACGAGGGTTACATACGTAACCAAGACGTTTCTAGTCCTTCAGGGAACGAGGGATAGTTTAGAACTTAGTGTAGTTTAGTTGTTCATCATATAACCCCGCACTGTCTGTGTTCATCTTCATATCACAGCATCTAAAACAGAAGGTTTAACTTACTTTGAATCGAATAAATAATAAGAAAAACAACTGCTGTGATATGTGAATCAGCCTCAGGATTGCTTACGGAGATGTTAAACTGATATTTGCTGCATCTGAATATGTTTGGCAGCGGGAGGATTTGGTCAGATTGCCGTCAGTGATGAGCGTCTTTGATCTCAGCGATGCTCCATCATAAGTGTGTATACTATATAATGAAGTCATGAGCTGTATTAAGCAGAGAGTGTGGGAGTCACGCAGGGCTTTCCTCCCTCATCTAGAGCTCAGCTCGTGGGGAGTTACGTTTGTTCCAGGCCTTAGGGAGTTACAGAGACATATGGCAATACAATACTCCTTCATTCTGAGCTCAGAGTCCTTTGATGGATCGATGTAAACATGGCAAACACATGTGTGAATGCACACGCGTGTCACGCCTCTGCTGGGACGTCACGCTGAGAAATCTGCAATCTGCTCAAATCACATGCGTTAGATCTGGACTCGACCAGAAACACACACACACACACGCATCACTTCTGTTTTTAGACACTGGATATCTCTAGGAAATATCATCTTTTTTGTCTCTTCTCTTCTCTTCTCTTCTCTTCTCTTCTCTTCTCTTCTCTTCTCTTCTCTTCTCTTCTCTTCTCTTATAATTATTTAATTGCATTAATTAATTATTTGATAATTCAGTGAATTAATAATAATAATAATACTTATAATTCTTAATAATTAATTAAAAATTAATAATAACATTATCTAATAATAGTAATATTATTAAGAATAATTTGTAATTAATAGTAGTAGTATGACTATTGATATTTTTAAAAAATAATAATAATAATAAGAAGAAGAAGAAGAAGAAAAATATTACTAACTCACTCTGGTTTTATTAAAAAATATTACCAGCTCAGTACTCTTTGTACATATATTATATACCTTATTGTTGGTGGTGGGTTTTGTTATTAATTTTAATTGTATTAATTAATAATTCAATTAGCTAATACATTTTTTTGTTATTACTATTATTAATTTTATTAAATAATAATTTAATTAGTCAGTTAGTTAATTAATGCATTTAAAATAATGATAATAATTATTATTTTTGCTATGAACAGCTCCTTGGAATACTTGATTCTTGATTGGTCACCTGGAGCATTTCATTTTTGTCTCTCTGTAATGTCTGTTTTAGTTTGTCATGTCCCTTGTTTGTTTATTCATTTGTTAGATAGCTGTGTAATGAGCGGGATAACACACATTATCAGAGCAATATTGGCTGAACAGCTTTTATTCAGTGATATATTGAGCGTCTGACTCTACATTATCTCTTACCTAGACTCTGTTTTGTCATTTTAATCACTGAGATAAATGTGCTCTTCACTGTTTGGTGATGGTGGAGCTGCTCTACTTTAAGACTCACCCACACACACACACACACACACACACACACACACACACACACACACAGCAGCAGCACACCGGCTTGTTGTTTATGCCAGACTTTCACAGCTGACAACATAAATGTATTGATTTTATTTCTTCACATCTCGCCTTCAGTAGTTTCCCCTCTGCATAATTTATGCTGTTTCCGCCTGATTTCTGCTGATGGACACTATTATTATTATCACAAAAACTTCAACAGAGCATGCACTTCGTGCTGTTTTCTCGATCAAATTTTCATGAAGTAAACAAACATTGTTCCTGAATGGAAAGTTGTTCAGAATAATGTATGAATCCGAGGCGTATACGCTCAACGCTGGACAGACTCATTCATTGGTGTTTCTGGGTCTGTGTTTCACGGGTCAGTAGAGCAGAGTGTTATTATGTGTTCATTTGTTTAGATTGAAATCTCTATTAATAAGAGTGATCAGTTTGCAGTGGTTATGTTACGTTCAGGGTGTTTTTGGATCTAGAGTAAGGGTGTTTGTGTTGAGCATGTGTCCGTGTGACTCCAGGTGTGTGCTTGTTTTATTGCATTAACGCTGGTGTTATTATAATCACAAACATGACTCAAGGCCAGATCATCCTATTCAGCTGTGTGTGTGTGTGTGTGTGTGTGTGTGTGTGTGTGTGTGTGTGTGTATTCTGACAAATGCTCTCCTTTTTTTTGTCTGTTCTTTGTCCGAATTGTAATTGTAGCCCATTATGCTTTTGTTATTTTTACTTTTTGAGTATGTTAGTGCTTAGCTGAAACTACATTGAAGCAGCCATCTACACTTAACACTATTTGCTGAAACTACATTGAAGTTGTATTTTTATGTTTGTGTTTGTTTGTGTGTGTGTGTGTGTGTGTGTGTGTGTTTGTTTTTTTGTGTTTTTTTTGTTGCTATGTGGAAGTGTTAATAACAGAAATAATTATAAAAACATACACCCTCGTTCTCTTTAGGTATGATGCGACAAACTTTGCATCCATCCATCCGTCCATCTATTATCCATCCATTCATCATTCATCTATCTATCCATAAATCCATCATTCATCGTCCATACATCCATCAATCATGCATTCATCATCCATCTATCCATAAATCCATCCACCCTTCCATCCATCCATCCATCTAAACTGTAAAGAAATACTGAGACAACTATTATAAACGATATATATTTAGAATTTGTAGTTATATAATTACATTTATTTAATATTATAACTAGATTTTTATATCATTTTATTACATATTCTAAATTTGAAATCATAAAAAATAAATTTTACAAAAATACCTGATGGGAACTAACACTTCTTAATGCATCAACATAATGCATGATGCAAAAACATAGTTGATTGTGTTCATTTAACATGTGACTGGTATACAATTTGGGTGAGACCCAGTTATTTAATTTTAATGTTGGGAATGACAAAAGCAGCTACGCTTCTGAATGCACACGCTGCTGCTGGCGACACATGAATGCATGTGCATGAGGTCAGTGGCCTGTTTTTACAGAAAAGGTGAAAAGTCATGCTCTTCTCATAGGTCGGTGGCATGTTTTTATAGAAAGGGTGTGATGTTTTTATCAAAGTTTATTAGTTTACTGTTTATGCATGATGTCCTGATTGCCTCTCAGTGAACAAATTACAGCATTAGAAGTGCACTCCATCTTTCATACGTATCACTCCATCCTTCAGCGTGAGACAAATCTGAAAATCGTGACAACAGAGCCTGTAAACACACTGGGGTGGGGTTCACTAGGAACCAGCTGCACTTGTTGTTAGAAAAGTTTATTTTTTTAGTTGTGGTTCACCGCAAAGGTCCTATTAGTTAAAGGAATAGTTCACCCGAAAACTAACATTGGAGAAATGTAGCACTGCATCAGTGTCTCAGCAATGGATGCTCTGCAGTGAATGGGTGCCGTCAGAATGAGAGTCCAAACAGCTGATAAAAAACATCACAATAATCCACAAGTAATCCACAGCACTCCAGTCCATCAGTTAACATCTGGAGAAGACAAAAGCTGTGTGTTTGAAAGAAAACAACAAATCTATTGTTAAGATGTTTTTAACTTCAAATCTGACTAAAATACGAGTCCTCTATTCATAGTAATGTTTCATGATGTTAAAAAGTTTTCTGACACCATCTCGTAAAATAAGGCACAGATCAAGCACCGTTTAAACAGCTCTAAACAAATATGTGTCTGGATTTTGATGTGAGAGACAACAGGAGATGGACTGGAGTGCTGTGGATTACTTGTGGATTATTGTGATGTTTTTATCAGCTGTTTGGACTCTCATTCTGACGGCACCCATTCACTGCAGAGCATCCATTGCTGAGACACTGATGCAGTGCTACATTTCTCCAAACCTGATGAAGAAACAAACTCATCTACATCTCAGATGAGTACATTTTCAGCAAATTTTAGTTTTCGGATGAACTATTCCTTTAAAAGTATTATTAGTTCATGTTAACTAACGAAGTTAATTAATGGAAACACTTTTCAATAAGGTTTCATTAGTTAAGTTCATTAGTTAACATGAACTAACAATAAAAAATACTTCTATTATAGTTAAAATTAATTTCAAAGTTATAAACTAATACATTACTAAAAATCAAAAGTTCATATTAATGGACCTGAGCTAGAATGAACTAACACTGAACATTCTTTTAATAATGATTAATAAATACTGCAGATCTTAATATTAGTTAATGCATTGATTAACTAACGTGACTTTATTGTAAAGTGTTACCAAAAAACAACAACAGGGATATTTCAACACATTTAGCAACTGTACAAACCACATTTTAGTTGCTATGTAAATAATACGCACGTTCTTGCGTTGAAATATCACATAAAAGTGTCACGACCTGTAACCTTTAACTCAGGATTCTTGGATTTTCCCACTGTACACGTTTTGATTGTTACTGATTAACATGTTCAGATGTTAAACTGAGAACTCAATGCATGTTTGGTTTGTTGTGTGAATTGAAGAGTTTTTCTCATTGTTCTGTGTGCAATAAACAGCGGTGCTATAAACCATTTTATAAGCTGTCACAATTTCAGGGAAGGGAATTAAGAGTGCTTTTGAAATTTGCAAGCATTATAAATCATGATTAATGATGCTTGCTAAGACAAACATCACTTACAGGCATTCGACAAGCAGATGACCTTTAGTATTACCGTCCTCACTTCATAACTCTGAAGGATAGCTCATATTATTCTGCTTATTGAGCATTATTAATTTTCATTTTCAGTGGACAAATGTTCATAAAAATTCTCACGGAAGAAATAATCTCAGTATCACCCAAAACACTTCAAAATGTCATCATATACGTGCAGGATTACGATTGAAAATACAATTCATATTTACCAAAACCTTGATTAACCTGTCTATCAAAGTACGTAAACCCAAAGTATATGTATGAACCCAAAATATGTCTCTCTTTTCATCTCCTTTTCTCATTCCCCTGAATCTTATCCTAATGATTTTCTCAATAAATCATCTGACATAAAAAATGGTTTCCAAGAATGACTGCAAATGTGCCACACAACATTGTTGACCTTACTGTGAGGAACATTGTTAATCCACATGATTTATTATGGGAATGATTTCAACAACCTGAAAAAACAACAGGAAACAGAACAATCCTATAGCTTTTAAAGAACTGGCATCTCTAGTAAAAAAAAAAATTATATATATATATATATTTTTATATATATATAAAGCACGTAGAACTATTGCAAGAATACTTCAGGTGCACTTTAAACATCTCGCATTTAAAGATATGAAGATTGTACAATCTTTATTAAAAGTCCTACTGAAACACATTTTAGGCATAATATTAATAAATGTGCATTGTGCAGTAAAGAAATACTCCAAATAAAGTTTAATTATAATTATCAGTAAGTCTTAAGTGAGATGTCAATAAATATGATAATGGATTTGAAGTATACTGAGTATGAGATAAATGTATTTTAAATAAATAATGGCATATGTTTTTATTTACTAGGGATAACTGACCTATGTACAAAATATTTAACATAAAGAAAGTCAGCACATTTATACAAATGTTGTGTTAAAACAACAACAACAAAAGAACATATTGCTTCGATCATGGAAAAAAAAACTTTTGTTACTTGAAACAAAATAGACTGTAAATTAAATTAAATATAATATAATAATACACTGTGTGTGTGTATACTAAAAATATAATGCCATAGTAAATGAACTAACATAAATAAATGCCATATAGAAATCCATTAAAATGTGTTACATTAAATAAAATAAACTTCAAATGAAATAATGAAATAAAATAAAATTTCATTTTATATATATATATATATATTAATCGCGATTAATTGTATCCAAAAATTAAAGTTTTTGTTTACATAATATATGTGTGTGTGTGTGTTCTGTGTACATTTATTATGTATATATAAATACAAACACATGCATGTATATATATATAATGTAAATACATGTAAATATTTTCAAAATATATACTGTATGTGTGTGTATTTATATATACATAATAAATATACACAGTACACACACGCATATATTATGTAAACAAAAACTTTAATTTTGGATGTGATTAATCGTTTGACAGCACTAATATATATATATATATATATAAATTATTAATCTGTTTCAGTTCTAAAATGAAAACTATTCAAGACTTATTTTTGATTGATTCTGTCCTGTTATTTTGTATTTACCGTAGTTCTCGTCAGTCATATTTCCTCTCATCCAGGCTAAGTGTGTCTACAACATCATGATTTATTGTGCATTTTATGTTTTATTTGCTTGCATTTCTGTAGTATTTGCGCACAGGTATGCCCCTTCCTGGAAGGTGCTCTCGAGACCTGCCGAGTTACGTACAGTATTATGTACTCACACTGAGTCACTGTGCTTCTCTGGAAATCAAAATACATGGGACCTGATGGGATTCATGTGGATGTTTGAGGGTCAGTATATTGACCCTGACGGTTCCCAAACAAACAAACACAGCATCCTTTAGACTACCATCAGCGTGTTTGTCGCACTTTCAGAGGATATGAGTCAGTAATTATTGTGGTTTTCGGTAAACTATTATAGTGATGCTCTTATCAGCATCCTAAGATCGGTCCATTCTGGAAAAGGAGTGCTGTGTACACAGGTGTGTCATGTGACCCGGTGCAGCGCTCTGATTGGCCGGCTGCAGCGAGTGACTCCCATTCCATCATAAAGCAGACAAACAGACAGAGAGCATCAACAGAAAGAGGGAAAAAGAAATGCTTGGAAAGTAACAAACTGATGTTTACTTTTTTATTTTGTTCCTTCCAGGCTTCTCTTCTAGTAAACAACTGATTTTATTTTTATTATTTTTTTATTTGTATATATATGGATTTTCACTGTTCAAGTTAAATGAAAGTTTATTTATTATGTTCACAAAAATCCAGGTGGAGTTTTGCTTCAGGCAATGAACCGCTATTTCTGCAACTCTACTCTAGAGCATTTTTTTTTTTCTGTGATCAAAGCTGAATTTTCAGCATCATTACTCCAGTCTTCAGTGTCACATGATCTTCAGAAATCATTCTAATATGATGATTTGTTGCTCGAGAAACATTTCTGATTATTATCAATGTTGAAAACAGTTTTGCTGCATGATATTTCTGTGGAAACCGTGATACATTTTATCTTTCAGGATTCTTAGATGAACAGAAAGTTCGAAAGAACAGCATTTATTTGAAATAGAAATTGTTTATAAATGTCTTTACTTTCACTTTTGATCAATTTAAAGTGTCCTTGCTAACACTGATAATAATCAGAAATATTTTTAAGCAGCAAATCATCATATTAGAATGATTTCTGAAGATCATGTGACACTGAAGACTGGAGTAATGATGCTGAAAATACAGCTGCACATCACAGACATAAATTACAGATTAACAGATATTCACAGAAAAAAAAGAGTTATTTTAAATTGTAATAATATTTAGAACTACTTGTAAAAACTTTTTGAACAAATATATGCAGCCTAGGTGAACAAAAAAGACTTCTTTTTAAGAATCAGTGACAAATCATAATTATTCCAGACTTTTTGCCAGTAGTATATATGCATATAGAGAGAGAAAAAACATATTATTTTTTTCTCAGTGAGACAGAAAAGCATAAAGCGGCTCCATCTAGCAGGAAGTGTTTGCCAGAAAAGTCTTACGCAGATTCCTACACTTCATAACCCCGCAGGGATTCACAGATCTATGACGCATTTGGCCTCTATCTCTCTTTCTCTGGCAAACTACAGCAAGTCCTTGCCGGTGTTTCCGTCTTTAGCTGCTCCGCAACTCTGGAGAAGTTTAAAAATGCTTGTGCAAATAAGCCAATATAAATACAACAAATAATAACCCTGGGGGAAAAAAAATCACAATTTTCCTAGTAATTGGAAAAAAAAACCAATATATATATTATATATATATATATATATATATATATATATATATATATATATATATATATATATATATATATTATATACACACACAAATGATTGCAAATGACACTTCATGTTGATACTTTTTGAGCTTTTTGAATTTCGTGGTGTTGGTTTATTTTTGCTTGCGATACGTGCACTTTCTCTATCTATTCCAGGAAAAACTCTTGCACTACTTGCTTGTGTGGAATTATATTAATAGCCTGGATGCATACAAATGTGAAGCTGTTGCTAAGGAAGAAATAAAGTCTCAGTGAAGCATCATGAGACTCAAACTCTATCTGAGAACCTTTTCCAAATCTTCCAGAATACCGCGCTTGTTTAGAGAGTCAGCGCATCTTTCTCTTTCTTCTTCTGTGTGCTTTAGAAATGCGTTTGTAGCACGAGGCCCTTTTGAAAGAGCGTCAGATGGAAACACAAGACAGAACCTTTGAGAGACACGCTCTCCATGCATTTTACATGCCGTAAATGCTTTTTGCAAAATTGTCCCAATTTAGAAGGGGAGCGAAGGCAAGCTGGGAAACTCCACTGACGGTCTGTATGCACGAGGTCAAAGGTCATGACCTCACTTCCTCCGTTCACTCGCACGCAACCGCGATCATTCACCCCAAACAGATCCCAGAGGTATTTGGGAAGATTTATTCTCAAAACCAAAAGGATGACGTAAAATAAGATATTAGGGCTGTTCATTGTAGAAGCTGGTTTCTGTCACAGAATAAAGACATTAAAAAGGTTATTAATTGTGACATTTTAGCTCACAATTCTGCACTTAAATTACACAATTTAGTCTTTTTTTCCTCACAATTCAGAATTGCGAGATTTAAAGTCAGAATTGTGCAATATATACTCATAACTGCGAGAAGAGAGTTATAAGTTATTTTTATGATATAAAAAAAATTTTTTCATGTGGGAGATATAATTTTATATTGTGTGTATTTTAAATATATTTTTTTGTTTTTTTTTTGATTTAAAGCAAACACACCAGTGTTATTTTAGTATCTATTTAAATTAGTTTTTATTAAAAAATGTATTTTTTATTTTTATAGTTTTTGTTTTCATTTTAATTGTAGCTATAATTTTGATGCATTTTTGTAATTATTATTATTATTTTTTTTTTTAATACAAAAAAGTTTATTGATTTTATTTCTGTTAAAGTATATTTTATGTCAAAAAACTTTTTTTATGGTTTTAGTTTTAGTTAACTACAATAGCCCTGAAACACTCATGAACCTTAATAAACACTTATTTGCAATATGCAATCAAAAGTAAATGCACTTATACAATTTAAAAAAGGATAATATTTTAGTCTCCATATAATAATGCAATAATCAGTATAAGACAGTGGCTGTGTGCAGGGTTTATCACGATAAGGACTTATCTGGCATCTGTAAGAGAGCTTACTGTTAGCTACATACAGTATAATCTGACTCTTGTTCTATATCTCGGTTTTCTCCATTTATTTCTCCATATAAGGATTTCCAATTTTTCTTTCATACATGAACCAAATCAACCAGCTCTGAGAGAAATCACAACTAACTTTAATTTGAAGCAAAACAGGGGCAAAATAAGTTCCCAAATAAATACATAAATAAAATACTCCTAAAGCATTGCAACTGCCTTCATCTGAGAGAAAAAAAAAAAAAAAAAAAACACACAAAAGGGTAAAGAATTTGGCAATAAAAAACAACTTTAGAAATGAAATGGAAGCATATATCACTGCTCATGTAAGGTTTATACATGAGCATCATCAGTCTGACTGTAGAGTTCTATCTGAGCTCTACTCTACTCTATTCTTGTCCATTTCTCTGTGTTTGAAGAGGTCTGAAGCGCCACCTCCTGCCCGCTGCTGGAAATCAGATCTGGAGCCTGAGCAACACTTATTTACATGCTTCATGATGCTTACATCTTACAAAGCATTTCATCTTTGTTTTTTTTTAAATGTACAGTCATACATTTAAATGCGTCTCATCTGGGAAGGCCAATTAAACATTTAGCTGAACTTTAGATCTTAACTTCAGCTTTGGTTGACGTTAACTTCTGTGCAGTATTTAGTTTGATTTTGGTTACTATAATTAGCTACGATTAACTAAAACTAAACCATAAAAAACACCTCCTTGCTTGAAATAAAATTAACTTTAACTGAAACACACACACACACACACACACACACACACACACACACACACACACACACACACACACACACACACACACACACACACAGTGTTTTGATGATAGATGTTTCCAATAAAAACTCAAGCTCTTGCTTTGAGGAGTCATTCTTTATTAAACCGTCTGTGATTATATATTTTTATATATAGTCCTCCACATCAAACCGTGACATTTATATGACTGTAGAGCACCAGGATTATATAACAAGATGAGTAACAATACATTTACTTTTCACAATCATGACACATCTGTCTGAAACCAGACTAAAGTCAGTCAGAATTAGCAGAAAAGTACAAAATATTTAACAGGACAATTAGTATTTTTTTCTTTTTATTTCTTCCCCCTAAAACAGATCCCCCACTGCTGGAACATTTACATAATCTTCTTAATTATGCATGCTTCAATCAATTTTAATCAGTTTTTTTTTTTCAAAACAGGTTTGATTTTTTGTCCTTTAATAATTCTATAATAAACCACTTCATCACTCCTGCAGGAGGAGAGTCTGTAAAACTCGGTAACTGTTAAAACTCATTACATAAAGGTAACATTTTATTTAAAAAAATGAACAGATATTCATGCAAACATAAAGTCACTAAATGTAGTCCCTCTCCTGCTAAACAGATAAACTCTAAACTAAAACAACTAAAGAAATACTGTTGCCAATCGTGAAAACACGATGCTTTGGCGATGGCTTTTGTGTTCATGGCTATTTATTCTCCACGAGCACATTTTCAGCAAATGTTTAAATATTTTTTTTCAATTTAACTCCTTTCAAACTTTGCTTAGACTGTCGTTTACATGTTGTTAGACATTTTCAGACTAAAGAAAGCACTAGAGATGATCTGTTTGTTTAAACATGCATATTTTAGAACTTTTTCTTTCAGTTTAAGAGAGATTTTGCACATTTCTTTGACCACAGACTGCTCTGTCATCCCTGATGGCCATATCACATAACTTTGATAAGATTAGCTTATAAAACGTCTATAACCGACCGCAAAGAGTTTGTCTCCTCCTAACATTACGCAGAACTCGCCAATCTCATGATCCCGTCGATGAATGAATCAGGCCTCCAGTGTTCAGCGGCGCTCGAGAGACGAGATGTCTGTGATCATCAAGAGCAATCAACTTTAAACAGCTTTTCTTCTCGTACTTTCAAATGTCATCTCTAAGATTACATCGTGTTTGTTTGTTCTTATAAACGGATGATAAACGCTGCTTTAAAGTCGTACGAAGTCACTGTGAGCGTTTCAAACGACACGCATGAGATAAATGCATTTAGGTTCACAGTAATAAATTTTATTTCAACTACGCTGTATCATTAAAAACTTTGGGGTCAATAAGATTTTTATTAATTTTTATTTTAAAGAAACTAACCACTTTTATTCAACAAGGATTCATTAAGTTGATCATAAGCAAAGACATTTGTAATGTTAATGAAAGATTTCTATTTCAAATAAATGCAGTTCTTTTGAACTTTCTATTAACCAAATATTCCTGAAAAATAAAATGCATCAGTTTCCACAAAAATATTGTGCAGCACAACTGTTTTCAACATTGATTTGAAATGATTGAGGTTGTTTTGTGTTTTATTTTAATAATAGTATTATTTATTGTTTTTTGAAGAAAGCCACATTTATTTAATCACATTTAATCAATCAATTAATACATTAAAATTTGTGAAATATTATTGCAATTTAAAATAACTCATTTCTTTTGTAAATATGTGTTAAACTGTAATTTATTTCTGTGATGCGCAGCTGTATTTTCAGCATCATTACTGCAGTCTTCAGTGTCACATGATCTTCAGAAATCATTTTAATATTCTAATTTGCTGTTTAAGAAACATTTCTGATTATTATCAATGTTGAACACAGTTGTGCTGCACAATATTTTTGTGGAAAGTCATATTATTTTTTGTTTTTTTTTTAATTTTTTGATAAACAGAAAGTTCAAAAGTACAGCCTTTATTTGAAATAGAATACACTTGTAACATTCTAAATGTCTTTACTGTCACTTCTGATCAATTTCATGCATCACTGATTAAAAGCATTAATGCAACTGGAGTAATGAAATCATAAACAGTACTTTATGTTTGTTTATTAATTAGACATGACAAGAGATCATGCACTTGCCAAAGCCATAAACCAAAACACCTGTCCTCAAGGCATAAGAAAAAAGTTTATTAAAAGATTCATTCCAAAAATATTAACAAAGTATGAACCGAAATGACGCTCTGATTAAAAAGCAACTAATAACTACAGCGTCAAAAACACACCATCACAGTAGATGAGCTCGACATGGCTTTGTTTAGTGACATAAAAACAACACACAAACAAACACGTCAAGTATTGTGTTCTCCCTGAATTAAAACTATTTTAATAAACTCGACATACTCCCATCAGAATGAGAAAACCAGTGGAAAACCATAGTGATTTTGACAATCGCATGCTTATGTTTATATGTGCGCAAACAGCATTTAAACATCCTCCCTTCGTTTCTACAACGATCCCATTAGAGACTGAGGTGGAAGGCAGTTTATGCTCGATGTAAACTATGGATTTCAAGCCCTCAGTAGAAGCGTAACAAACAATAAAATGATGCTAAAAGTCTCGCATGAAAGATTGAATCCGTTTCGTAGTTGTGTATATTACACTACCGTGTGACCTGCATAATCGATTTACAGGAGAATACTGAATATGAGGGCTGATACAGGATCCTTTACCCATCCAAGCACAAATCGTGATGTTTACTGGCGCTTGCTCTGCAGGACTCCCCTCCAGTCGTCGGCCCAGGACTGAAGGCGTCTCTGGAATGGGTTCGGTGGCAGGTGCTTGTTGTGGCAGGCGGTGAACAGGACGTGCTCCCAGGACGGATTGGGCTCCACACCTGCAGCAGAAACACACAGACGTCGTTCCTCCAGAGCTCATGACGTGCCGTGGGGCTCTGGAGCGCTCAAGCAGGCTCGTACTCACCCAGGATGTCAGGTTTGTCATCGACGAGGATGTCTCCGGTCACTATGGTCTTGTCTCTGGTCAAGATGATCTGCTCCAGGAACTCGGAGCCTAGATGTTTCTCTACCCAGGCGTACTGCGGACAAACACACTTCATTAGAGGAAGCTGCACTCAAATCTGGTTCAAACTGGTTATGTGTGTGTGTGTGGGTATGCTGCACTCAAATCTGGTTTACAAAAAAAAAAACATGTTTTGATTTTCACTATAAGTCAACGTTTTAATCTTCACTATAGGAACGTTTTAATCTTCACTATAGGTTTAATCATTTTTAAATATATATATATATATATATATATATATATATATATATATATATATAATATATATATATATATATATATATATATATATATATAAATATTTTTATTATTGTTTTATTGATTTAAAAATATTAATATGTTTAATATTTTCATGAATGTTTTATTGCTTTATGAATATGTTTTTTTTGCTATATTTGTATTATACACAAAATATAGAAAAAACAGTAATATTGTGAAATATTATTACAACTTAAAATAATAGTTTTCTATTTGAATATACTTCAAAAAAATAATTTATTCCTGTGATGCAAAGCTGAATTTTCAGCATCATTACTCCAGCCTTCAGTGTCACATGTAACATCCAGTCTATCACATGATCATTTAGAAATCATTCTAATATTCTGATTTATTATGAGTGTTGGATACAGTTCTGCTGTCTAATATATTTGATGAATAAAAGGTTAAAAATAACTGCATTTATTAAAAAAAAAAATTCTAATAATATATATTCTAATAATATATTTTCTTTACTATCACTTTTTATCAATTTAACACATCCTTGCTGAATAAAAGTATTAAATAATATTTATTTTATATATATTTTTATAATATATTTTTTTTTAAAATATTTTTAATAACATATTAGTTAATAAAAGAAATTAACAGTTGTGATAATTTTTTTAATTAAAACTCACAAAACACAAATAGATACATAAAATAATAAAGTGAATGATTAGATTAAAATAATTAATCTAACACTAATTTATTCAAATCTGGAAACAAATAGACAGTTACAGGATTTTGACAAATTTCAAGAAAAGTTATTTTGTAATATTTCAGACTCTGCAATATTTTAGGTCACTAATTAAGTAAATGAACATTCACTGATCAAGTGAAATTAAGCAGCAGTTCTGTTCAAATAGTATATTATGTCAAACTAAATGATTACTTATAATTTATTTTATTTATTATGATATCAGGACATTTTTGATTTTGTTGCCCAAAAATATTAATTAATTTTAATTCATCAGGCGTGTGTACAAGTCAGTGCATTTAACTTTGAATAAATTTATATAAGAAAAAATGGGTCAGAATTTATTTACTGTGTCCTTTCAAAATTAATATGAATTAACACCATGCACTTACTATACGTTTAGGGTTTAGATTTTTACACATAATTCACTGTTATTAATAAAGAAATTAATATCACGTCGCTGACCCTGAATAGTGGTCTCAGACTTTGGACCCCTCTATACACAAAATCAATAAATAAACCAATCAGACCAAAGTCCATCTATAAATGCAGCTCAACCTCAGTTTAAGGGAATCTTACCTTTTCATACGGACAGTAGCTGTAATGTTTTATTGGACTGGTGCAAATGAAGACATCTGTACTGGGTGAAGGAAACAGAAACTAAGCAAGTCATCTCACAACTAATAGTAAACTCAACATTTACTCAAAGCAGAGGGTGAATCTGAGACTTTCTCTGACTGTCACACAAACACTTCATGCTTAAAGGGATACTCCACCCTAAAATGAACATTTAGTCATTAATCACTTACCCTCATGTCCAAAAGCTTCGTTCATCTTTGGAACACAATTGAAGATATTTTGGATGAAAACCGGGAGGCCTGTGACTGTTCCATAGACTGCCAAATAAATAGCAGTGTCAAGGTCCAGAAAAGGTATGAAAGTCATCATCAGAATATTCCATCTATCATCAGATGTGTAATCTGGGTTTTATGAAGCAACTGGAAAACTTTTTGTCTTTATTCAACAATTCCTTTGTCAGCGGTCTCCTCTGTGTCTCTTCATATCACCGTATGCTCTTCTGTGTCATCCGCGCCACAAGGATGCGCTGTTTTATTTCAAATCAAAGCTAATACACGTAGAAACAGTGCATCCTTGTGACACAGAAGAGCATACGCAGCATACAGTGATATGGAGAGACACAGAGGAGACTGTTGACAAAGGAATTGTTGAATAAATCGTTATTTTTGTTTTCTTCACTTACAAAAAGTTTTCCCATCGCTTCATATAACACAGATTGCATGTCTGATGGCAGATGGAGTATTCTGATGACGACTTTCATACCTTTTATGGTCCTTGACAGTGTTATTTACTTGGCAGTCTATGGGACAGTCACAGGCCTCCCGGTTTTAATCCAAAATATCTTAAATTGTGTTCCGAAGACGAACAGAGCTTTTATGGGTTTGGATCGACATGAAGGGGAAGTGATTAATAATGACAAGATTTTCATTCTGGGGTGGAGTATCCCTTTAACATGAAACGAATCACAGAACTAGAACAGCAAGACAATGTCCCGCAGACAGCGTCTGGTTGAACTTACTTCTCCATCTTGGACATCTCCTTCACCGCCTCCACTCCTCCAGGAAGAGGCTCCAGCTCCATGAAGAAGTTTTTGGACTCCCAAATGCTGATGGCCTTCTCCTGCAGTCAATAAAATTCAATATTAGGGACGTTCATCCTCATCACGATTCCAGTCACCAAAATGATCTCGGTGTTGTTCAAATGTGCTGGAAATGTCCAAAAAGTACTGATGCATAAATCACTTCAGGTTTTATATTTAAAATCAAACAAACAAACAATAAAATTACTTTTTGTTTGCATAATCACCAAAACAATAACATTACTAATGATGTCCGGATTTGAAATGAAAACACGACTGACAATAATTTATCTAACAGCGTGTTCTGCTGTGTTTTCACACAAAACTGAACTACTACAGTATTTATTTATCCTCAGTCGTTCAAATCGCGGTAATCGAATACAGTTTTAATGATGATAAAAATAACGGTAATCGTTAAATCTCTGTTCAACACGTAAAAAATGCGTCCACTGATATTTTTACTTGGCTTAATGAGTATAAACTTGATTTTCTTCATCTGTATTTAAATTCAAAATGACTGAAAATTGCAATAAATGTATCATTAAAGATTGTCAATTTAAAAAGGGATTGTGATCATTTTTATATTTAATAATAATAATAAAATATTTTAATTTCTTATACAATTTCAATTATTATGATGTTAACATTAATTTAATTACATTCTATAATAATTAATAACAATTATTTTAACATACAAGCTCACTATCCCTGCAGACAAAATAAATAAATAAAATACAAATAAATTACAATAACATAAAAAAATATATATTTAATAATAATAATAAAATATTTTAATTGCTTATACTATTTCAATTATTATGATATTATTGACATATTAATTTAATTACGTTCTACAATAATTAATAATTATTATTTTAACATACATGGGCAGCTCACTATCCCTGCAGACAACATAAATGAATAAATGAACTAAAAATAAATTACAATAACATAAAAAAATGCTATACTGTTTTCAGATGATGTAACTAGTTGGAAAGCCAGTCTCCTAATTTAACCAGCTGACAAATACCTCAAACCGTTCTAATATTAACCAACAGACCAGCTGTGTGTGGTTTAGGATAACAGCAAAACCAGTTTAGACTTAACCCTTTAAAGCCTACTGTTTCATACTTGATATAGACCTGTGCATTTCTGAGGTGTACGTAAATGCCTTTATCAAGTAAAAGCTCTTTTAGTGTAATTGTAGAAAGGTCCAGCTTCAGCTGCTGCTTCTGGTGTCAGATCTTGAGTGATTTTGATCAAGTAAAGGTGAGAATAACTGCAGTAATATCTCCAGATGAACTCTTACTGGACTGAAGCAGCTCAGCTTTACTTGATTCTCCATCAATCATGTTTTAGAGTCTCAAATCTGATCCTCAGGATCTTTTGAGGAGCGTTTGTTTCCAGAAGCTTTACTTTCACTGTTCCTCAGCGGAGGAATGATCTTCACAAGCCTCCAGAACATCTCACATCTTCTGAGGAGCCTTTATTTCTTCATCTCTCAATCAGCATTGGATTGAATTGCATCATTTAAATCTAATCTTAAGATATATTACTGGAGATATAGAGTGATGACTGATATTTATGTCATTTTATGTCAGTCTATGGTTTGGTTTTTTTAAATCTCATCTTATTTAGATTTATTGCTTTTGTTAATTCATACTTTTTGGTCATATATCAGCATCTACACCAAGCTTTTGCTCAGTTTTGGCCTCCTAAAAGTTTTCCTCCATGTACACCACCAGTTTTCTAAAATCAAATGTATTCCTGTGATTTCAAAGCTGAATTTATAGCATCATTACTCCAGTCACATGATCAGAAATCATTCTAATATTCTGATTTGCTGCTCAAAAAACATTACTATTATTATTATGATGTTGAAAGAATTTTTTTCAGGTTTATTTGATGTTTATATTGTTATGATGAATTTCTTTGATGTGTAGTAGGTTTCTTTTGTAACATTATAAATGCCTCTATCATCACTTTTAAACAATTGAATGCATGCTTTGCTAAACAAAAGTATTAATTTCTATAATTAAGAATAAAAAAATATATACCGACTCAAAGCTTTTGAATGGCATAGTGTATAACATTACAGAAGCTTTCTATTTCAGATAAATGCTGATCTTTGGAACTTTCTGTTTAACAAAGTGTTTTGAAAAAGAATAATGATTAAGTAAAATTGTTGAGTCGGAATGATGATTGTGGTAATGTTTCTTTGATTGCATATTTGATTTAAGTTTTACAATATATTCACACAGAAAACAGCTATTTTAAATAGTAAAAATATTTCATAATTTTTACTGCTTTTGCTGTACCTTGAATCAAATAAATGCAGGTTTGGTGAGCAGAAGAGACTTTTTTAAAAACATTAAAAGTCTTTTGACTATATCAGACAATATCACACACACACACTTACACACAGGTCACTCCTCATGTCTCCATACTGTGTGGACACCCAGAATCCTCTTCTGTCCTCTAAAGATATAAAAGGCTCGTTGGGAAACTTCTCCCTGTACTTCTTTAAGAATCCTCCCTCGAAGTCTGCGATGACTCCGTCCATATCCAGCAGCACTCGCAGCCTGCGCGTGTTAGTGCTCGTGTGCGCGCGGCACCGATACTGAAACAGCACGTTTTTCACACTCCTCTCGACACATTTCACAATCCTCGGCACTAGAGTCATAATAAACGACCTCAGCCTCGTCTGAAGCGCTCGTGGTCACTCGGCAGTGTGCGCTCGCTCATACAGAGAGGGCTGTGTTTGAGGCGACGGTGCTAGCTCATCTCATTCTGTCGGCTCTCGAGTGTTTTGCTCATTGTAAACGCGTTTGTTGGGTGTATTGTTGGGTCAGAGGGTCTCGAGGTTTTCCAGCGGTCGCTGGTGTTGAATTGCAGCGTTGCTGACCTCGCGTTTCTGCATTTGTTTACAGCTGTGCAAACGCCTGCGTGCTAGCAGCTAACTCAGAATCGAGCGCGAGCCCTATGAATGAAGCGCGAAACGAAGCCCGTTACAGTATTATGATTAACTTACGTTCTCAAAATCATGCTGTGATCTGGGCTGGCTATTATCATAAAGTGTGTCCGAGATTATCAGCAAAGAGAGAGATCACACACACTCGTAGATTCTTTCCCTCACAGGAACCGCTTTCCGTTGGTCCCGAAGCGAACAGTCGCGTTCCCGCCGGAAGTTAAATCCCTGTTCATTTTCTCCACAAGGGGAATCGATTCTGAGCGATGGCTTATAAACCATTAAAGACAGAACTACTGTGAGCTAAGAGGATGTTAATCGCTCCGGGCTTCTGATGAAGTCACCATCCCGCATTATGTCGGCTTTATTTTTAAGCGATCGTGTTATCTAGCGAATTCCGTGGTGAAAAACTACATTTCCCATGATTCCCAATGCGAGTAAGTGGCGCCAAAACTCAAGCGCCGATTTTGCAATAAATAAAAAAAAAAAATTATATACCATACACACACAATCGTCATCTCTATATCAATAATTGTTTACTTCTCTGTCGTTTTCAATTTTGGTTATATTTTCGTTTCCATTACGTCATTCGCTTACAGTCTCGAACTTTCGATTCAAATACCTTTTTGGTTCAAATCAGAATATATAATATTTGTGGCTATCGCCCTACTTATTTTTATTTGTATTTTTCTCCGAAATGATGGAAAATATAAAGAATTAACCTATTATAAATGACATTACCATTTAACAGAGATTTTATTTATTTATTTTTATCAGAAACCTTCAAGATGATAGTCTCTCCAGTCAAAATAGCTTTGTTTTGCGCCGGAAGAAATACTAACACGTTCCTTTTATTCCTTAAAGACATGTATCCTGCGACCTTTTGATGTGAATAAAACACTCAGCTCTAAATACATCAAATATATGTGTTTGTGAAGTGAAATATGTAAACACGATCTCAAAAATAGCATTCGCTTTCCAGCAGGAAAGACCCCGTGCATGAGATCTCGTGGAATCGGAGCTGTCACTCAAACCTCGCGATATTTGTGTGCTGTTGGCGGTTGACTGAGGGCCCGTCGCTTCTGTACGGCAGAGCTGCTTCTGACATTTGAATGAAAAACATCTTCTTAAAAGCGCAAAACGATGGCTTCAGCTCTGGAGCAGTTCGTGAATAACGTGCGGCAACTCTCCGCTCAAGGTACCGCCGTTTACACGGTTCTCCAACACTCAGGCTAACGAATACATGAGCTAACTAGCTTAGCGCTAAAAACCGTTAGCATGCTAGTTGTTTATACATCAGGCAGCAACACAAAGCTTATTCTCTTCGTCCAAGTGGAAATAAACAACTAAATGCTGCAGAATATCAACACATCTCAGCTTATACCTAAACTGATTAGCTTTTAAACCCGTGAGGTGTCATGTCAGCTGAGTCATTTATAAAATATGGGGAAAAATGCCATCATAACAATACTAATCTGAGTTTCTCTGTCACGTGTAGCCCATTTTCAATAAGAAGGACAGGTTATTATTATTAAAAAGCTAAATATAAGATCTCAATTGCGCTCATATTTGTATTAACCCTTTAACTGTCACCGTCCCACCTGTGGGACGCTTGGGCGCTCTTTTTTTTGTTGTTGTCCTTTTTTCTCTATAAAATCTTTATTTAATCATTTATAAATTATATATCATTTGAAAGCTTAGAAGCCCAAGATTCATCTTGTGAAAACCCTTTTGAAATCGGACATTGCGTTACCATGGAAATGGTACTTTAAAATCTTATGGCGGTCTCTTAGTGGGCAGTGTCATATTACAAAATGCATTACGGTCTTTTAGAATCAAAACTTTTTCAATTTTTATAACTTTGGCAACAAACATATCATTGGAAAGGTCTGAGTCTCAGGATTCCATTTTTGGTGGTTATTTTGAGCATTTGAAGTGAAATTGACAGAGAAATCTAGAGAAAAAAAATCATTAAACAAAATTCAAAGTAGTTTTGATGGCTCCCAGTGGCTGTTTGTGGTATGACGCCCTAAATACAATCTCACAGGAACCTAAATTTTTTTCATATCAACTTCAAATTTGGAACATAACTTATTTAGACACTAGGCTTTTAATTTTATACAGTTTTAGAGTAAAACCTGTTATGTAAAATATTTATAATAAATAAAATATAATAAAAATTGATATAGGCGTATTTTATTTACAGTACATCTAAACTTCTATAACTTTTTGATACTTTATTTTTTATTTTTTAAATTCCATTTGTGTTTTTTCTTCCTTCTTTTTTCCCAAAATCTGCTAATTTTCTTCTTTAAAAAGAGACCAACCTTAGGTCTATTTTTCCAAAGTGTTCATAAAATACAACAATTTAAGTTTGGATAGTGCACTTTAATGCCTACTTTAAAAATGGGGGTGACAGTTAAGGGGTTAAACTGATGTGAAATCATGTTTTCATTCACAATGCTGTGTTTCTCAGGTCAGATGACTCAACTGTGTGAGCTGATCAATAAAAGCGGCGAGCTTCTGGCCAAGAATCTCTCCCATCTGGACACTGTTCTCGGAGCGCTGGACATCCAGGAACATTCCCTCGGGGTTCTAGCTGTCCTGTAAGCCAGCGACTCGTTGATTCACAGCGGATTCGTGAAGTCTGTAACATCTATTTGAGAATACGGTGGCGTCTTTTAATTGTTGTTGCAGGTTTGTGAAGTTTTCCATGCCAAACATCCCTGATTTCGAGACCCTGTTTTCCCAAGTCCAGCTCTTCATCAGCACCTGCAACGGAGAGCACATCCGATACGCCACAGACACGTGTAAGAATAAACATAAACACGTTCTTCACCCTGTGCTGGTTATAATCTGTGCTGCTGATATGTTTTGTGTTTTATCCCCGTTTTATTAGTTGCTGGTCTGTGCCACCAGCTGACATCTGCCCTCGTAGAAAGAAAACAGGCGAGTGTCTCTTGGTCGTTTTGGAGTGGTTACCTTCACATGATAAAGCTGACGTTAAGTTTTCTTTCACTTAACAGCCTTTGCGAGGAATAAGTATAATTAAACAGGCCATAGACAAGATGCAGATGAACACAAACCAGCTTACCTCAGTGCACGCAGACCTGTGTCAGGTGAGTCAGCTGTTAGATTTGAGAGCTGGGAGGATGTCATTTGGTGATATTTATTGTGCTGTTACAGGTAATTAAAGGAATAGTTCACCCAAAAAATTGCCATCCAAGATGTAGATGAGTTTGTTTCTTCATCAGGTTTGGAGAAATGTAGCATTGCATCAGTGTCTCTTCAATGGATGCTCTGCAGTGAATGGGTGCCGTCAGAATGAGAGTCCAAACAGCTGATAAAAAACATCACAATAATCCACAAGTAATCCACAACACTCAGTCCATCAGTTAACATCTGAGAAGACAAAAGCTGAAACAAATCCAGCATTAAGACGTTTTTAACTTCAAACTAATATAGGAGTCTACAATCCATAATAACACTTCCTCCAGTGAAAAAGTGTTCTGGTGTGAATCAGGAGAGAAATCTGCACAGATCAAGCAGCGTTTAAACAGCTCTAAACAAATATGTGTCTGGATTTTGATGTGAGAGACAACAGGAGATGCACTTTTTCACTGGAGGAAGTGTTATTATGGATTATGGACTCTATATATTTGAGTTAAAAACATCTTAATGCTGGATGTGTTTCAGCTTTTGTCTTCTCCAGATGTTAACTGATGGACTGGAGTGGAGTGTGTTTTTGTTATTTTTTTATTGGCTGTTTTTTTTATCATTTTTTTGGAATCTCATTCTGACGGCACCCATTCTTGTAGGGCATTTTGCAGTTGCTACAACACTGTATTATTTAAAAATAATTGTATTATTCTACATAGAAATAAATAATGAGGTGAATCTTGTGAAGTACCAGGAAATCCCCTCAAAATACAAAATATTAACAAATAAATATTATTGAAAAATAAAGTCTTTTGACCACCAATGTGATCTCTGTGTCGATTGGTGTTTATTGTGTAGGTAATGATTTGGCCCTGTGTTTACAGTTATGTCTATTAGCGAAGTGCTTCAAACCCGCGGTCCCGTTCCTGGAGTTAGACATGATGGATATTTGCAAGGAGAACGGAGCGTACGACGCAAAGCACTTTCTGTGTTTTTACTACTACGGAGGCATGATCTACACGGGTCTGAAGGACTTCGAACGGGCGCTGTATTTTTTTGAACAGGTATTTATTTATTGTTTATTTTTATATCTCCTAATGCTGGGACAGTATTGCTAAAACCTCTGTATGTTGGCCTTTTGGTGTTCAAAATTCTCTCTCTCTCTCTCTCTCTCTATATATATATTTATGTATTTATTTATTTATTTATTTTTAAAATAATTTTACTGAACAGAAGTTACAGCCTAGTATATTATAAATGTTTAATGTAGAGAAAAAAATACAATCTAGGCATGTTTTTCACGAAACGAACATTAACATTGAATCATTTCTTTTTTTATGCAACACAATACATCGTAATAAACAACAGTATTTACCTACATACTAAATCATTTTATTACATGCCATATCATTAATTAATGGCATTAATGATTCAGAATTGATTCATGGAGCTGAACTGATTCACAAAAATGAATCAAATTCTGTTTTTGCTGTTCAAAACTACGCATGTTTTCAGTAAATGAACAACGATATTTAATCATTTTTGATATACGTGGTATTAAATTGACACACTAAAACATCTGACCACATCAAAAAGATTTGATTTGATTAAATATCATTAAGTGCTATCACTAACGAATCAGAATTGATTCAACGAGATGAACTGATTCAGAAAAATGAATCAAATTCTGTTGTTGCTGTTCGAGTCTTAACGAAAACTTAACGAGCAAATAAAAAGCACATCGAAATCATTGTGATATTCATAACATTTGGTGTGTTTTCCATTTTCATTGCATTCTGTCTGTTTGCAGGCAATAACCACTCCAGCGATGGCTGTCAGTCACATCATGTTAGAAGCATACAAGAAGTACATCCTGGTGTCTCTCATCCTTCACGGCAAAGTGCAGCAGCTCCCCAAATACACCTCACAGATCGTGGGCCGCTTCATCAAGGTGAGTGCCTGGACACCTTAGTTTGGATCGACTGTAAAGACCCGTGAGCTCATCATGTTCTCTGTGTGTGTGTGTGATGTGAAGCCCCTCAGTAACGCTTACCACGAGCTGGCTCAGGTCTACGCCTCCAACAACCCGTCCGAGCTGCGCGCTGTGGTCAGCAGACACGGCGAGACGTTCGTTCGAGAGAGAAAAAAGCGGCCTGGTCAAACAGTGCCTGTCCTCGCTCTACAAGAAGAACATTCAGAGGCTCACCAAGGTCTGAACTACACTAATGACATGTTCTGCATGTGTTACTGTTACTAGAGCTGTCAATAGATTAACTACTTCAATCTAATTCATTACATGATGCACTGATTCATTCATTGAAGATTAATTGCACGTCAGTTTGGGCTGAGAAATTACCCCAAAAGATCATTTAACGTCATTCTTGTGGGAGACATTACAAAAAAAAAGGAGCTTTAGAAATCAGGCTGCTCGATTATGTCAAAAATCATAATCACGATTACTTAAAATGATTATTAGTGGGTCATATGACTAAAAATAATACGAGTGATTCATTTAAAGATGGCAATATATATCAAACATACACTTTCTGTAAATAAGGTTGCTGTGAAATGTACATTTTAGATACCATTCTCAATACCACACGCTTGAAAAATAAATAAACAGCCAGTAATACAATAAAAACACAAGAGCAAAGGTTAAAACGATAGAAAAAGATACAAATGAAATAAACAGTGCTTCAAGTGTTTCATGCAGGTCTAAAGTATTCATTCATTCTCAGCCGTTTACGTTCACTTAAGACATAACTGATGAGGGTTTATATTAATAATCACCAGGCGACGCATTTTGACACGTTTTTTTTTTTGCGTGTATTTGACTGTTTAGTCATGCATTTTAAACTAAAAGTTTACTTTCCTTTCTATTTCATGGTTTTAAAAACACCAACAAGTCTAGTAAACATTAAAAAAAGTTCGAGAAAATCACATTACGTGATTTGACTGATCTGCACAGTAAGTTTGGGGTTTGATGGAGGAGAGAAACCGGAATAGGATGCAATAATCATTTTATCTCGATTATTGGATTTTCATAATATATTTCATAATATTTTATATATATTATTTTTTTTTTTTTAAATCGTTTCTATATTTCGAAATATGATATTTTGGTTTATAAGGGTTTTTTTTTAGTGAGTATGATCAATTACAATAATGCTGAGATTAAAGGGTTTTAAATAGCTGATTTTGTTTTTTTAAATGAATATTGAAATATGAAATGAGTGAGTGAGTCATTCATTCAACTGATTCATTCAGAAACAAATCATTTGATTCACTCCATGTGTTAAAAACCAAAGATTGATTCAGTAATGAAACAGTTCTGCTGTTTGGAACGATTTAATTTGCCAAATTGAGCAAAACTGACTACATTTTCTAAAACGTAACACAATAATAACTATCGAGCTGCTGTATTAAATCAATATCATGATTGTGCATCGTGCAGATATTCGGGAAAAAACAGCACTCTTGCTGGTGGGATGTTTCTAAACTCTATCATATGATATAAATACAAGAGCTTAATTTTTTTACAAGAGATTTTATTTTTTTATTTTTTGATTATAATAGTGTTTTTTAATAGACTTCATCACGCGGTCACTCATTACAAGAGCGTAATTTTTTAATTTTATGAATCCACATCATGTTTTTTTGAATCTGTTTTTTTTATTAATAAATCCACAGCCCTAATTTTTTGGTTTTGTTGGTTTGTGTTTTAATGCTCTCCGGCGCTCAAGAAGCCGAGAAATACGTCCTGCATATGGTATGAACTCAGCCTCGTCAGGAGTGTTTTACATCATATTTATTCAGCATTTGAGGGTGTGTTCAAATCCTTCCCCTTTCGTCTCTCAGATCGAGGATGGAGAGATTTACGCGAGTATTAACCAGAAAGATGGCATGGTCTGTTTCCATGACAACCCTGAGAAATACAACAACCCGGCGATGCTCCACAAAATCGACCAAGAGGTTAGTAACTTCATTCAGTGCTAGTGTACAAGAGAACATGAGACACCAGAGAGCAGCAGGACATATTTACAGCCTCATCATTTATCTTCTTAATCATTATTATTTCAAGCACATTTGAGGGAAATATTAATAACGTGCATAGAAAACTCAATTTATTATTTAATGTTCAACAAATAATAGTCAGAAGATCATAAAAAGTTCATAAACACAAAGAGGATAAAAAGATGTTTATTATAATATAATAAAATACAATTATAAATGCAGTTAAAAAAGTAACATTGTGATAATTACAATTTAAAATAACTCTTATTTTCTAGTATTTGTTTAATTATAATATAATGATGTAAATATATTGTAAAACAGTAATATATTGTAATATTGTAATATTGTTTCAGTTTTTTATGATTATTTTTTATTTGTTTTTTTTTAATATTATTATATATAAATTTATATTGTTTAATATTGTGATTTATTACATTTTTTAATAAATATTAATTTATAATAATATTATAAATACTTTAAAAAGTAATATTGTGAATAATTACAATTTAAAGTAACTTTTGTTCTATTATTTGTTTAATTATAATATAATGATGTAAATATATTGTAAATACAGTAAAACAGTAATATTGTGTCAGATTATTACAATTTTAAATGATTGTTTTTTATTTATTATAATATAACAATAATATAAATACAGTAATATTGAGAATAATTACAATTTAAAATAACTTAATTCCTATTATAATATAATAAATACAGTAAAAATGTAATATTGTGAATAATTACAATTTAAAATATTAAAATTATTTATTTTTTATTTTTTGTTTTTTTATTATTTATTTTTTTTTTTATATTTTAAATTTTGTAATAATTTTATATTGTGTCAGATTATTACAATTTTAAATGATTGTTTTTTTATTTATTATAATATAACATTAATATAAATACAGTAATATTGTGAGTAATTACAATTTAAAATAATTTATTTTCTATTATTTGTTGTATTATAATATAATGAAGTAAATATATTGTAAATAAAGTAAAACAGTAAAATTGTCAGATTATTAAAATTTTATATAATTGTTTTTTATTATTTATAATACAATATTGTGCAAAATTACAATTTAAAATAACCATGTTTTGTTTTATTTGTTATAGCAATAAAGTAATAATATAAATATATTGAAAACACAGTAAAACAGAATGTTTTTATTTTATATTATATTTATTTTATTTTATATATGTGATATTATAGTTGTGTTGTTAAAGTTGTGGTTTTAATATTGTTATTTGATGTATGTTTTTGGGTTTTAAGAAAGGTAAAACATGAAGGAGAAATAAGTCAGATTCTTGAGTGTGATGTTTATGCAGCAGTCGTTTTGTATTATTTGTGTTATGCAGTGTTGTGTTGATGCTGTATTTGTTTTGTATTATTTAGATGCTGAAATGCATAGAGGTGGATGAAAAACTGAAGTCCATGGATCAAGAAATCACTGTAAACCCTCAGTTTGTGCAGAAGGTACCCGTCTGAACCAGCTCACGATTCATCAATCCTATTACAGGCTTCTCCAGGACCAGCTTTTATAAGCAGCTGCTCTGTTCTGTGTTTCAGAGTATGGGGATGCAGGAGGATGACGTCGGCAGCAAGACGTCGAGCTACTCTTGAGCTGCGCTGTGTGTGGATCGCTGCTTTGCTCTCGTCCCCTTTCCTCATCCCTTCATTAAAGGGCGAAATCAGTCGGACTATATTAGAAGAAAACATAAATGTGTGGAATGACCTTTTTAATTTTTTTTGGTTCTGTCACAGCGCACCCTAAACAAGAACTTGTTTTTGTCAGTGTTTATTTATCAATGCCACTGCATCGTTTCTGGTCATACAAATAAAGATACTGGACTTCTTTGTTCAAAAGAGTTGTGGAAATTGCATTTGTATACTTGTCTTTATTGCAACCCCACAGAAGGGAGTAAAGGAACCGACCCACACCGTCCTAAATACATCTTCGGGCTTGCCGTCTTGACGTGCATGTGATCTTCCGACGGCTCTACGACTGACAGCTTCTCTAATTTCATGCTCTCTCACCCACAGACACCCGTCTCAAGCTGAGTCGCTTGACCTGATGTTTTCTTCAGCCTGGAGATGAAGCAGAAGCGGCTCCGGTCCTCTAGAGGTCTCTCTAACTGTAAATAGATTACTCAGCAAATACCAAGAAACTACTGCATGCAACTGGAGCCTGGATTCCACCAAAACGGGTTCAACACAGAATTAAAAGAACATTTTATACAATTACGTGATAATTTGAGGTTTGTCTTGTAATATTTCCCTGTGTTTCTTGAGAGGAAAGTCTTGTCACTTCCTCATAAGATCAGAAAATTGATGGTCGTCTTGTTAAATTTTAATGAACCTGCTTGTAATATTATTTATAAACAATTTAATTTGTATGTCTTATATTCCTGTGTCACTATTAAATCATAAAACAGGTCAAATTTGAATTAACCTTCCTGTAATATTACCTATAAACAATTAATTAAATATTTTTTGTTGTTGTTTGTTTGAGAGAGGACAGCTTTATATTCTTATGTCACTGTTAGGTTATGAAATTGAGGATAAATTTATTATAAAAAAATTCATTAAAGAATTTGGGGGGCTTTTTTATTTTATTATAATTAAAATTATTTTTTATTATATTTTATATATATATATATATATATATATAAAATAGAGGAATGCCTTCTATTCTTGTGTCTAAATTATATCATAAAATTAAGGGTTGTCTTGTTAATTTCAGTTTTACTGAGGCTTCATTTTCTTGAAATATTTTAAGAAACAATTGTATTAATTTTATAATATTATGCATTCCTGTCACTACCACATTGGGTCATAAATTGAGGTTTGTGTTGTTACATTTCAGTTTATTTTCTTGTACTATAACTTATAAGCAGATCATTAGTGGGATATTTCTTGAGAGAAATGTTTTATATATTTTTTTTAATTACTTTATAATATTACTTATAAACAATTAATTAAAGATTTTGGGATGCTTTCTTTTATTTCAACTTAATTTTTTATTTATTTTTTTGAGAGGAATACCTTATATTCTTGTGTCTAAATTATATCATAAAATTAACGTTTGTATTATTTGATTTCAGTTTAGCTGCAAACATGCCTCAATTTTTTTTTTAAGCAAAACATTTGTTTTTTTCGGTCTAAAATGTTCATGACAAAAGTGTCACTCTTATATGTAATAAAAAAAAATTAATTTATATATTCTACTTCCGTTTCTATTAGATTCCATCTGAATGCATGCGGACCGTGTGTTTTCTACTTGAATGACATAACCAACAAGAACAGAAGGACCGACGCGAGGCGCGACGCAGCCAATCACAGGCGCTCCTGCGCCGTACAAGTCTTTGAAAAAGAGACAAGCGGCGGCGCCAACCAATCACATTCGAGAATTCTCGAAAGTGGGCGGGAGTTTAACGGAAATGGCACGGACGCTGGCCAATCGCATCCACGGACCGCGAGCCATCCGCCAATCGGCGTTTAACCTCGCAAGGATTGCGTCGCCCACGGTGCTCAGTTGAATTCCATTGCCGTCCATTAAAACAGCCGACTTGGAAAATACAATATCAAAGTGTGCTCAGGTTCACCACAAGCCTGCGTGCTTAATTCTCGTCAGGGATGGCATTTTCATGAAACGAGGGAGTCGAGACTCGCGCTCCGTATGTGTAAGGCACGCGCCTCCGACCCTGTCGCTGCTCGCTGCGTCGCCTGGCGAAACGGAACAATTGCTGGATAATTCTCCTCGTGACTTCAGCTGAGCTGATTTCATCGCTGAAATACAGAGGGACTCGGATGCGGGTTCTGTCATGAGTCCGGCAGGGTGCTCCCATGTGAACGGGTTCAAAGTGGACAACTGGAAGCAGAACCTGCGCGTCATTTACCAGTGCTTTGTGTGGAGCGGCTCTGTCGAAACCAGGAAACGCAAGGTAAATAAAACACACAAGAGCCCAGCGGTGCAATGCATCGGTGCCAGGTCGCATTACCCTCTCAGACACCCACGGGTGTGTAATTCGCGAGGCTAGCGTGATTTATTTCCACGTCCATCTCTATGTGTGCGCGCGAGTGGATGCATCGGCTGGCCTGCGCAGACTCCTCATGCATTGGCTTCATACGGCTGGACGTGGGATGCTATCCGCTATCAGTGTGCTTTAGCCTGCTTTAGGCGAGTTTAATTAGTCGTGCGACACTTCCCCTGGACCTCACCGAAACCAGGCCTAGCATCACTGATTGCCCAATACACACACAGTTCAGTGTCACAGTTATCACGGAGTTTGCCTTTTGTGTGGCAGGACTAACGAGTGGTGTTGCCTGCCCAAACATCTCCATTTTAATACGTCCGTGATATCGATTCGTGAGCCAGTTGTTCTTTTGAGTCGGTTCAGTGAATCATTTGAACCGAATCAAGTGATTCGTTTGCCAATTTGAGTTATTTTTGTTTTTTTTTGTTGTTTTTTTTGAACCGCATCGTTTATATTTTATATCGTATTGATCCGGATGACTTTATAATAAGATGAAGTTGCTTCAACAGACAACGAACTCTTGGAGTTACAATAACGACTCTTAATATTATTGTTGCAACCGGAAGTAAAAATCCCTTTTTTTCATAGAGGAAAAAATTGATTTTTAACAACAAGCTGAAAACTATTATAGACAGACTTACTGTAAGCTACAAGGTTTTATTATTTTGTTGACTCCACCAGTCTGCGTTATTTTAACGTCATTTTTAAATAATAGCGATTAACAGCGACGTTCCTAGTGAAAGACTACATTACCCATGATTCTCCAGAAACTCTCCACCAATCAGAGAATAGAAACAGCAAAAGAGCTGAAAGTCCAGCCACTCCCATGAAGCACTTATAAAATGTGTATATATATTTATATTTTGCTATAAACCTGAGAAAACGCTCTTTCTATACACCGATAGTTTTATATTTGTCGGTCGTTTTCAAATCAATTATTCCCCGAGCTTCATGCCTCATTAAAACCATTAAGTTCAGGTCTTGCACCTTTGTCTTTTGCTTCAAATCAAAGACTAATGTTGTGATTCATCATCATCATAGCTGATTAGTTTGGTTAAAAAAAATAAACTCTTTAACGAAGACGTTTTGAAACTCATCGTTTAGGTGCCAGAGTGTCAGGAGCCACACGTTTTGCCTGAAGAGCCACTGATTCGTTGTTTAATTTGAACCGGTTCGGAAGAACTAATTAACCAGCCATGTCAAATAAATCTTATCATTTTAAGACGTTGATATAGGGTGACTCAATGGCACAGTTGAGGTCAAATCAACTGAGTTTCATAAAATATAATGCTTTCGTACTGCACTGTGTTTTATTCTTTTAGAAAGCGGTGTTACTTCTATCTTAATTAACCACAAATCATTCGGATCTATAATCCAGGCACATAAACACTCAATTGCATATTGCACATGATTGTTCTGTGCACTCTTTGAAATCCGATTCTCTTTTGGGTAGTTTGGGTTGTTGACCTGTAAGACACACCTGCTATTATGTTTGATGCCACGTTTAGACATGCCCAGCTGGGCAAAATGCACAATAGGAAGGATTCAACCCATCTTGGGTCACGTTTAGCATGCTGTACTGATCGCACGTTCTCAGAAACCGGATCTGGATCGGTCGAGCGCCTCTCATCTGTCCGGTCGTAGTCGTGAAGGGACGGGAGGAGTATGAGGCGCTCGGTAACGGCTAGAGAGGCTCCGGTCCATCCCATCCCCTGCTGCTGTTTGCTGAAGGCCTTTGGATGCGTTTGCACCAGTGACCGGATGATGCTCATCACTCACGACGCTGGAGAGAAACCACACGCTCCCCTTCAGCTACTGTTCTCATGCACACAGACCAGTTTCTGTTTGAGTTACGATTGCAGTTATTCAGTTTCTAATGTGGGGCAAGAAATGTTCAAATGTGTTTTTGATGGAAATGCCACTTTACAGCACGGAGAAATGCTGAATGCATCACTGGCTGAGTATGCCAAGAACAGATCGTCCAAAGCTGTTGAAGAACTGCCATAGAAATATCATAAAAATATCATTATTTCGGTTAAGGAGTGCTATTATTAAAGATAGGGTTGGCGATTTCAAAGTAGGGGTGTGCGATCATAAGATGCCTGTTTTAACGATAATTAGATGATTTTTTGCTGAGTGTGTTATTTTGGCAGGTTTTGGACTTTTTAAAGCTTTTGATGTTCTTCATATTGTGTGTGGTGGTTATTTTGTGGGAGTAACAGAAATAAAATTGTTTGTGTTTTTACCTTTTATAAGACCATTTTTTTCTAACCTTATTAAATATCTGCATATTAAATGTTGTGAATTTTTTATTATTTAATATTTTTATTTTTATTGTATATTTTCTTAATTGTGTATTAAATTTTGTTTGTGGAAAATTTTCTGCATCTGAAGCGGCATTTAGATGCATTTATTGTGTTTGAAGCGGCGCAGGACATGAATTCAATTAACCTGCAGTTACAAATAAATAATAATGTTTTGATATTTTAAAAAAAAAAAAAGATTTGTGGAAAAAAAAAAGAAATATACTTTAAATATAAACCTTAAATCGCCAGTAGGTGGCACCAGATCACTGCATGAGTGAGTCATTGAATCATTCATTCAACTGATTCGTTCGAACGTTTGACTGATTCAGTAACGAAACACTGTCGTGTTGCTCAGAGACGCAAAACAGTTCAGCTGTGGCTTTTTGTAACTATTTTTATTGACGAAATATACACAGTTGTGTATAAAATGTAATTCGGTTAATATTAACATGTCTATTATTAGACGGTTTTATAAAATCAGAATCACATTTGCAATTGATAGTTTTTTTTTGAGATAATGAACAATTGAGATTCAAAGATTGCAATTGATTTTTTTGTGTTTTCGGCCCCATTTTTGTGACGTACTATAAATACGGGAGCTGTTATACAATGTGATGTTGCCTCGAGCCGAGCTTCTTTATGAATTTCACATAGAAGACGGTGTTTGCTTTGCTCTAGCTGCACGTGAACACATCATTCATGACATATGCAGGTGTATGTGCTGGTGTTCACCTGAGCTCAGCTTCACATCTCTGGCCCGGTTTCTGCTGCGTTCTGCCTCGGATCGTCTCTGAAGTGGGCCGAGATGATGAAGGGTGTAAGCAGGACTAAATCTCTTTCTGATCTGATCACTGAAATCACATTTGGAGGTACAGCGCAGTGCATTTGTAGAGTGATTTGTACTGATGCGTCACAGACAACGGCAAGCATCACGTTATAATAGTAATGAATGATGATGATAATGGTTTTGGCCAGCTTCAGGAGGTTTTTGAGGTTTCTCAACTTCTTGTTTTCAGTTTATATAACAAAAACTCACAAATCTGCTGAAGCTGGCTGTCTTAAACTTGTAAGTTTTCTCAACTTTTGATTTTTTTTACAGTGTGTTTGAGTGTATATTTCTCTCTCTCTCTCTCTCTCAATGTGTGTGTGTGTGTGTGTGTGTTTATATATATTTATATATATATATATATATATATATCTATATATATATATATCTTCATTAAATATAATTATAATAACAAAATAATTGTGTATATATTTTTGTATTTGTTTTGTTGAATATTGATGTTTTTTTTGTATTTGTAGTGATTGGTTTGAATTTTGGTGGTATTACAAAAAAAAAATGTATCTAAGTACTATGATAAAAAAAGTTTTGTTTTTTTTTTTTTTTTTTTTTTTTTATATTTGAAAAATAATCAGATAATCAAAATGTTACAGTGCATCATGTAATTTATTTAATATATTTTAGTATTTTATTTAATATCTGTTAATAAGTATAAGTAAAACATATTTTGTATTTTTGTACTTATAAAATATCAAAAATAAAATTATCAAAAATAAAATCTAATATATATATATATATATATATATATATATATATATATATATATTATATATATATATATATATATATACATACATACATACACACACACACCCAATATGTATAAGTAAAAAATATTTTGTATTTTTGTATTTATTTATGTTTTTTTTTTATAAGTTATAAAAATTTTATATATATTTTAATACATTCTTTTTTTTCTATAACATTTTACTTTTTAAAATTTTTATAATAAGTTTTGTTTTTTTTTTAGTTAAGGTTAAGTTATTGCAACTACATTGTTTTTTTTTTTTTTTTTTTTGGTAGTTTTCAGTTTACTTTTATGCACTTGCATTGACGCTACACAATGAAGACTTGATTCATTTCTGTCCATTACGTTTAACTAATGAGCGTTTCATACCTAGTTTGCCAACAGGACGTCAGTGTTTGAAGAGCCACGAGTCCGAGGGCCTTCTGAGAAACACAGTGTGACTCCAGGAGGAAGATAAAGGACTCGTGCTCCGCTACGGTTTAACCGGCGCATTATTCACAGCCTTACAAATGCTTAAACAACACTTATGTGACTTGAAGTACGAATCAACATCGTTTGATCATTTTTATCCCAAGATGTGTTGTTCTCAGGTTTTAGTGTGAGGCGGAGGAGGACGGCATTAAAGATTACATTCAAGAATATACCACAAACTGCAGAACATTGCTGCACTAATAAACAAGATACAGAGACCGCAAATCTGACAAAACACCTTTGGGCAATTGTGTGAAAAAAATATGTAAAGTAATCTGATAATGAGCATTTTAAAGTGTAATGTAATCTAATTACAAGTGCTTATTTTTTGGATCTGATGATGTAATCCGTTACTAACCAGCAATGTGTACAAAAAAAGATTCTCTATAAACAGTCAATTTGTAGACATCTAAATACGTATACATTTCTTATAAAAACAATTATAACTGTCATTTGATTTGTTTTCTTCCATTTTTATTTCTGAATTATTCATCATTCAACATTTTTAATTTCATTTATTATTTTTAAGTAATCATCACTGATTGTTTATTCATTTTTATTTATTTTTTTACATTTTTTATTTGTATTAGTTTGGCATTGACGTTGGTGACAAGGATTATGAAAATTCTATGGTATCAAATATTTTAATATTATAAAAAACATTAAAAAAATAAATAAAATAACTACACCGTGATATAAGATTTTGGTCATATTGCCATTTTTTTTTTTTCTGAATTATTATTTTTAATGTAATTTCTGATTTTTTAAGTAAGTTTAATAGCTTGATGAGTATCTTGAGGAGCGAGAGTTTCTCTGTATGCCTGCTGCAGCTCTTGATGAGTGTTTAATTGCAGAAGAGAGCTGGTTTGTGGGATTAAGTGTAACGATGCTCCGTTCAGGAGCGGTCCTTCAGCAGAAGGGGACTCTGGGTAATTGGCAGGCCCTCTCCACTGATTGCGTTGTGGTGCTGCCTCCAGCTTTTAGCATCAGTGTTACAGTCCCTGTGCGCTCGCTCGTTCTCTCAGCCGATCTCTGTTCTGTAGCCTCCGGCAGGCTTCGAGGTGTTTGAACTGTCATCCGTCCTTCATCATCAGCGCTTCCCTCTCTTTCATGTCTCTTGATCCTCCTCATCACACACACGCCTCCTACTGCACTCGTGATCTCGGAAACACAGCAGCGAGCCGCCGATTGGATGCTCGGTTGCCGTAGAAACTGTGAGAGCCGATGTGATTGGCGGGTGGGAACCGGTTGATATAGTCGACGAGCGCCATGTAGCTTTCATTTCTAACTTCTAACAACACATGCATGTCAAAAATATTGTAATATTTAAAGTGTAGCTTAAATAAATTTATTCCAAACAAAGTCTAATTCAAAATACAGAGATGTTTAATTGTTACAGTCGCTAATTATTCAATTAATAATATATAGTATATGCATTGTTCCCCTAAACGAGGTCTGATTTAAATTAGATTTATATGAAATATTTGAAATTAGACTTTGTTTGGTATAACAATGCATTATATATTCAGTTGCATTATAAATATTGAGGGTAGGGTTATTATCGTTAACTAAAACAAACCATAAATTTGAAATAATAAAATATTCAATATATATATAGATAGATAGATGGAATACGTGTGTGTGTGTATATATATGTGTGTGTATATATATATATATATATATATATATATATATATATATAAAATAATAATATTTCAGGGCATTATTTCTTTTTGTCGTCTAGTTAGTATTAAAATAAATAACAAAAAACAAAAAAATCCGTGCAGACATTTTAAAAAGAAGACTGAAAGTGATAAAAATGACAAAAAACAACAATTACTTAAACTATAAAATAAAAATAGAATATAAAAATAAATACTATTTACAAATATTAACAAATTGCAATCAGTCAGTGATTCTAAAATAGCACACTCGAACTATGAAAACTATGAAAAGCACACTTTTACCATTTAGGATACCTTATTTCTTTCATTTTCTTTTTTTTTTTTTTTTTTTTTTTTTTTTTTGGAGGGATTTTTTGCTTTAGGATTTTTTTTTTATTTTTTTTTTTTAATTAGGGGTTCATCTAAAGTTTGGTGACAAAATATTTCAGTGACCAAAATTTTGGTGCCTCCTTATTGAAAATGAGAAACCGTTTTGTCCTCAAAGCAAGTTCTTTTATTATTATTATTATTAGTATTATTATTATTATTATTACTGAGGTATTGGTTGCTGTAGCATTGTGAGTGGTGTTTTGGTCTAACTGGTCTGAGAGGGGTGTGTGCTTATCAAACACATGCTGACTTTCATCCCGAGTGAAATCAGATGTGATCCATCTGTCTGACGCAAGTCTGCATAGACCCCCAATGATAAATCTCCTCAGTACAGATTCGTCTGTGAGTCGCACGCAGGATGACAGTGCTGCTTTGTTGCTGCTCTCGCTGGACTCTCGCTCTCTTTTGAGGCCTGTTTTATTGAGTCAGCATCCCGGTCTGGGCTCCTGGATAACAGAGGAGCCCTTCTCCGTCCGCTGCTGATGTCATCCGCCCCAAACCCACTGCTGGAATCCAGTTCCGGTTTGATTTGATTCCGATTCTTTTGTTTGCGATTCACTAAAAAGATCCGGCTCATTTGAGTCGTGAGTCAGTTGTTTTTGAATCGGACTGCACTGGTTGCATTGTATGTTTCCTCTAAACATCAATTCTGATTATTAGAATAATGAATAATTTTAACTAGCCCTAAAGTTAGTCAACTCACTGACTCGTTGGATTAAGAAAAAAACTTGTCTTACAGTATGTGTATATCAACCGAATATATAGGTTATCAATCATTGGTATCTATTCTATTCATATGGAGAAAATCTAAATAAAGTGAGGAAAAAAAAACTTGTTGCAAATCCATTGGGAGGAAACTTGCTTTGTTAAAAAAAAAATCTCAGCACTGCTGTTTTTTTGTTTATATTTTTTTATTTATCTTTTATTTTATTTTATGTTATTTGTATCTAATCTTTTTTTATGTAGCCTTACTCACTCTCTCTCTATATATATCCCTCCTACTATACAATCTATTTCTGCCCTATTTTATTTGAAATAAATGTTAATTTTTTATTTATTCAAATTTTTTACTTTATTTTTTATTTATCCCTCCTATTATATTTATTTTGTTTTATTTTTATTTTTTTTTTTTAATTTTTTTATTTATCCCTATTTGTTTTTTTTTTTTTCTTTTATTTTAGTTTTTGAATTTTTTTTTTTTTTATTTTATATATTTTTTTTTATTTACGTATTTTTTTTTTACACTTTTAATCTTTACCTGTCCTATTTTATTTTACATTTTGATGTTGTGTTTATCTCTCCTATTTTAGTTTATTCTTCCTATATTTATTCCTCCTATTTTAGTATATTTTGCATTATTTAATTGTATTTATCCCTCCCATTTTATTTTTTATTGTATTTAATAATTTTTGTTTATCCATTCTCAAAATTATTTAATATATTTAGAATTTTATTTAATTTTTTTTCCCTTGCAGGTGACTGCAGGCATTTGGTGCCTCGTTGCCATTTAAAGGGTTTTCTATTACAAATGAATGCCAGCAAGCTGCAAAAATAGACTGTGTGTGTGCGTTCGTGAATGTGGAGCCTGCAGTGGATCTTGTAGGAGGAAGCTGATCCTTCTTGCCTTGTTTTTGAGCCCCACACCCCCGTCTCAGATGAGGTCCTGATCAATGCACCGTCTCATTCAACATTACAGCATTAACCCCAGCAGGAGAGAACAGCTGATGCTCTCCGTGTAGGATGAGAGGGGGGGGGGGGGGGGGGGAATTCTGAGGATGAAGGAGGAGCCGTGTAGATGCAAAGAAGTAGTGACGTGTGTAGAGCGAGATCAGGAGATGAAACGCTAGCGTTTACTTTACTGCGTTAGTGTACGTAGGTGCTTTTACACAGCAGTGTGAAACGTAGCTTTGCATATTAGGTTAGATATTTGAGAGTTTTTAGCTTTATTTTTATTAATATTTCTTTAATTGTTTTTTAGGAACCGTATAAATAACCATATTCACACCATTTGCATGAAAGTGGCGATGAAACGGAAGTAGCGACCGATCTTTTATTCTGTATCGTGACTGGTTTATTCCAGTGTGATAGATTACTGAAAAAATGTAGGGCGGGGCTTGAGGTTGTTGATTGGATGTTGGGATGTGGGCGTGGCTCTCAACGGTGTATGCAGATGAGCGTGATCTCTTGCGTGGGCGGAGCTTGTTGACTAAGGGGGTGTTTACGAAACACCATTTTCAACTAAAAATGGAAAACTCGATGCGTTACGGTTGTTCATTAACACGACATCGGTGTTATGGAAATGCAGACTTTTGAAAACAATACACTTATTGTCTTGAATTTGTGAAACGTTGTGCATTATGTGTTCACAAAGTGTTTCTTTACAAAGTGACACTGCCATCTACTGGCCACGTGTGCGTAATGCAGCTTTTTGGTCGTTTTCATTGTGTTTTTTTGATTGTGCTAAAGTGGAACTATTGCAAGTACTGTATACTTCAGGTGCACTTTAAATATCTCGCATTTACAGACTGATATTATACATAGATCATACAGTCTTCATCAACAGTGACATTAAAACACATTTTACGCTTAATATTAATAAAAGTGCATTGTGCACAAGTAGTACTCCAAAGTGAATTATAATTTTGATATCAGCGAGTCTCGAGCGACGTCAGTAAATATGCTAATAGATTTGAACTATATAGTATGAAATAAATGCATTTTAAATCTATTACTCTTTTTTTTTTTTTTTTATTTTGTTTTTTTTTTCTTTTTTCGTTCTTTAGTATTCCTGTGCATTGTTTACAAAAGTCTACAAAGTCTATAAAATATAATAATGCGCTAAGATTCTAATATCAGAAAATAGTATTTTATAAAAGATCGTCTGGTGTTGAGTATCACTGGTGCTTACAAACATTTGTATCATTTTCACACAATATATTTGTTTTTGTTTTTAACTCGTAAATGCAAATGAAATGAAAAGCCTTTTGTGGCGTTTGCTGCCTACTGTTCTTTAAAAATAGTTTGTGAAACTGCATGCATTATGTCGCAGGTTTAATAAAAGCGATTCTTTTTAATGCAATATAATAAACTTGTGGCGTTTGTCACGTCAAGCACATTGCACTGTGATACAGATTCAATGCACTGTATTCTCTGTGCTGTAATGCACATTTTGGCAGCTCTGCTATTCCTACAGATCATTTGCATACTAGCGCAGTGCGCTGTTTTGCGCATCAGTGTTTTAGTATCTGGGTGTGGCGGAGCTGTGGATCTGGGTCGAGATGCTCAGCCGTCAAATCAAGCGTTTCCTCATACTTCCGTATCAGAACACGAGCAGAACTTTTAAATATCACACTGCTGTAATGCTTAATGATATTAGCCTCTCTTTCGCAGGCCTTTCTCCCTCCACGTCTCCGATCATATTACTCTGATGGAAGAGAGACCATACAAGGCCTTTCCCTTCTCTTTCTCTCTCTGCTTGCTTTCCGCTCGAATGCATTACACAGACACGTTTAAGTGTTTTTTGGTTGTTGTGTTAGCACTCAACATTCAGGCTGACTTCAGGGAGCGGTGGCTCTTCTTTAAAGCGATTGCGGTGAAACCCGGCGCTCCAGATCTGTCTGTGTCCGCGGCTCACCTGTCGTTTAGCGCGGTACGATGATGCTTGTTCTCGGTTGTCTGCTGGGTGGCGTGTCATCAGGGAATCACGGAAGGGTCTGTGCAAAAATAGCTGTTAAAGACTGCATCTACAGTGCTGAAGTCGTGCTGTGGGGAGAGTCAGGCGGTGTGATGCAGTCTTCTGGAGGTTAACTAGTTAAATCAGTCTTTCTTCAGCATTCTTTTTTTTTTTTTTTTTTTGCATTAATATTTCAATGCGGCATGAAACAGAAATTGCAATCGTCTTCTCTGCTGTGATGCATATTTGAGTGAAACTGCTGCTTGAATATTTTTTTTATTTTAGTGTTTATTATAAATGATTAATCCATGCATGCATGCATCATGCATATATATATATATATATATATATATATATATATATATATATATATATATATATATATATATATATATATATATATATATATATATATATTTTTTTTTTTTTTTCAATTCATTTGCACTGTACGAGTAATATAGAGTAAAAAAGTGCATTTTTACTGTTATTTACTATATTTAATGTTGCTGAGGTTATGCCCATCAACATTAACAGTATTTAATAGCTTATTAATGTATATAATTTATTAATTTTTTTTTTATTAAATATTTATTTTAAGTATATTTTTTAAACAAAAGTGTAATTTGTTAATTTATATATTATTGTTTAATTTAAAGAAAAAAAGTCAATTTTCAGTGTTTGCAGTGTTGTTAATATTAAATATAATACATGGTTTTAAGAATCTTCAAAGATAGTAATTTTTGCATGGTTTATTTTAAGCTTAAATGGGAAAGAAAGGTAAATGCAACATGCAAAATACAAAGATGATGTCTTTTAAATTCATATCTCTTTAAAGCACTGTGTTACTGTAGCCATCAAAGCACAACCTTCAGCAATAGGATACTGACGGTGTTCTTGTGCAATAAATGTTGTAGTTTTTCACCTATTCACCTATTATGTTGTCTGTAACTCTCTTAAGAACGGCATGTGAAGAGGTTTCTTCTTTGAGAAAATCAGTGGGATTTTACTGCTGCTAGTTAACTAGTCGTTAACTAAACGCCTGTCTCTCTCTCTCTCTCTCTCTCTCTTTTGTTCCCAGGCGAAGTCATGTGTGTGTCACCTGTGTGGAGCTCATTTAAATCGGCTTCACTCCTGTCTCCACTGTGTGTTCTTCGGCTGCTTCAGCAAGAAACACATCCACGATCACGCCAAAAACAAGAGACACAACCTAGGTAAGATGCACGCAGAGACTCACTCAAACGCTTCTCAGCTTCTCTAAGGTAAGACTCGCTCCCACACAGAAAGTAGAGCACACAGTCGCCACGATTACAGCTCAGAGCTGATAAATAAAGGACACACGGTCACAACGCTGCTTCAAGTCTCTGCAGACACACATTGAATATTGAACAGAGAGATATTCTGATTTGATTAAATAGCTCAGCTCTACTTGCACCAAAACTAGGGACCTATATAATCCATTTTATTAGGTTTTTTATTTTTTTTAATTAAATTTTAATGCTCAAAGCATGTTTAATCATTTGAATGAATCAATCTTTAACAACTTAATAGCGTTTTTTTTTAAATAATGGAAAATAAATGTAAGTTTTAAAAAATATATTTTTATTTTTTACACTGAAATTCTGTCTTGTTTGTTTACATTTCTGGATTTATGATTATTATACATAAATAATGAAAGAATATATATATTTTTGGATGGATGATATATATATATATATATCGTCAATTTTATATATATATATATAGGCCTATATAGTTTTTATTTTTTTTATTTATTTATATATATATATATATATATATATTATTATTATTATTGTTTATTTATATTTTTGGATATATATATATATATATATTTTTTTTATAAATAAAAGTGTAATTAAATGTTTTATTTTATCTAAAAAAAAATTATCTATCTTAATTTCTCTGGATTCCATTTTAATGGGTTAATTTTAATAATCAAAAAGCATGTCCAATCAATGAAATTCATAAAACTTAATAGTTTTACAATTTTTGTTACAATAATAAATAAACAAATAAATAAATGTGCTAAAAATGTCAATAATTGAGGCCTGTATTTTATTTTTTTTCTTCTTCCTGGAGTTATGTGTTGTCTGTTTAATTATTTCTGGATTATGATTTAATAAAAAATTATACAATTGAATGACTTTTTTTTTTTTTTTTTTTTTTTTTTTTTTTTTTTTTTAAACAATCAAAAAATTTAAAAAATCCTTTTGTTTTTTGGTAAATAAAAAAACCGCACAACAGAGGTTTATTGTTAAAATTGAAACATGGAAGAAAGTTTACACTTTAAATTCCATTTTTACGACTGGATTCCGCAATCATGTGCACGATTTCCGATTCGAAATAATAGAGCTGTTCAAAACCCAGTGTCACATCTGCTCCAAAAGCTTGATCGTCCTCTCGAGCAAGAAGCAGCAAGTGCACAGATCCGGCCGCGGATGTTTGGAAGAGGTCCCGGCTCCTTAATGCATCGCTGGCATGTAATTATCCCCTCTGTTTTAATGAGGAAGGGTGCCACCCTCCGACAACAAACAAATACGAAGCGCAAACAGACGGGAATGTGGGTAATTATAGTGTGCGACGGGATAATAGTCCCTGACTCTGCGTGTGGCTCGCGGCAGTGGCATAGAGTTCATCACCCACCTGTTTCAAAACCCAAAATCTGAGCTTTACATGAGGAATTTAATTACCTCCAGATACGGAGATACCGTCTCTGTCTGCAATCCTTCGGGATTTCCTTGTGTATTAACAGAGGAAGGAACACTGATACAGACCGAACAGAGAACAGAAATGTATATTGTTGATGTAATGCGTCATTCACAGATGGCCCGAGCGGCTCGAGTCGGTCATGCTGACTCATAGTGTGCTGCTGTTGGACTCTGTCGCCTGGTGAAGCATCTTTTATGTGTCTTGATGAACAAATGAAGGCCCTTGCCGCTGATCCAGTGTGGTTTGTTTGGCTCCAGGTGATGGTTTATGGTTTCTCGTGCCTCAGGCTCGGGTTTCGCTGCGTTCTCAGGTGGCATCGAGGCATCGCTCGTGTGTGTCGGGTTCCCCTCGGGGTTTGATTGAACATTTAATTAGGTTAGGTACAAGGGATATCTGTGAATGAGCGCAGCTCCCGAGGAGGAGAACTGTGATTATTCTCCGAAGACGAACGGGGAGTAATTAAGTCTGAATGAGCCGGCTTCGTTTTGTGCATCTCTGCTGTTCAGGTTTATTTAGATGGCGTTTAGTTTTTTCCGTCGGCTCACACTTGTCAGGCTTGATCTCGGTGCTCTTTCCTCTTTTTCCTGCGCTGGTTCCCATGGTTACCTGAAGGCCTGCAATGCTTTTGGTTTATTCATCTGATGTCTGTGTGTGTGTGTGCATGCAACCCCGCCTTGTTTTCTTGTGCAATTTCTCTCTTTTCTGCTCGTCTAATCCAAATAGTGTTTAAAGCCATCATGCATGACCACCGTCTTAAAAAACAGATGAAAATGCAAAGCTTTAAAATAGTGTCAAAGTTGTGATAAAACCGATATATTGACAGACCTTTTCTCTTTTCTTCCATATTGTGATTTACAACCAAAAGAAAGGAAACAATGTAGTCCTGGTTCTATCCTTCAGTTGTTTTAGCAGAGAAATCCCAATTTTAAAGCCCAAAGTTAAATAATTATACACTTTAGCAAGCAGCATTAATAATTACACTTAATTTTTCCGATGCCAGAGTCACCATGGTAAAAATTGTGACAAAAAAAAAAATGAAGAAAAAAGTATCCTCAAAAAAAAGTTAAGATTAAAAATGGTAACGCTTTACAAAAAATAAGGTAAACCGTTTAAGTATGAAATAACCGATGTCGTTTTAGTATCACTGATTAACTATTATAGTTTTTGTTGTTATTTTGAATTAGATTATATTTTAATTTTAAAATTCTTAGTAATTTTTTGTTTTTGTCATATATTTTACATAATGCAAATTTGACTTTTTAAAAATAACGATAACTCGAATAGCATTTATTAATCTAGGTTACTGTTAATTCTAAATACATTTTTAACATGGTTATAAATTAAGAACAAACATTGAACAATGGTATATTTATAAATTAGCATTAACCTAGATAAATAAATTCTGTAAAATATTGTCGTTATAGTTAGTTCATAAGCCATTTGTTAACAACCATAAGTGCATTGAATGGTAAAATGTTACCGTTAAAGAATGTTTTAAAGAATCGAATGCATCAAGAATAGTAATGAACAGGATTATAGCTTAATAATTGTTAATTCCTATATCAACCTTCTTGAGCCACATTTTGTGAAGATAGAATGCATTTGTGAGTGCAACCGAAATATTTTAGAGGAAAATAAAATGTTTAATAAAAGGAGGGGGGGGTGTTTATCCAGTAGGATTTGATTGGATTGTAATCATTAGTACATGATATTATTAGAGCTCGACCGATATATCGTTTTGCCGAATTTATCGGCCGATATGAGCCTGTCGCATAAATGTTCCGAGGTGAAATAAACTTCAAGTAATAAAGCTGAATGGAATTGAATTGTAATAAAATCGAGTAAACTTCAGTGCACTGATGTCAGACTCATTTTGGATGATAAAGTTTATTGTTAAATTGTTAAAAGCCCTGCCTCCATTACATCTTCGTCACATCATTATAAGTGTTTGATCACCACATTTGAGTGATCATTGCAAAAAAAATTTATATATATATATATATATATATATATATATATATATATATATATATATATATATATATATATATATATATATATATATAATTTTCTGTTTATGTATATACTTTATATAAGTTTGACTGGTACTGTACTGTAACATACACAAAGAATATCGGCCGATATATATTGATATCGGCGTTTTACTCCCCAATATCGGTATCTGTATCGGCATTTCGGTCGGACTCTAGCTAATATTATTATACCTATTGCATTCCGTTGCATTTAAATGCAAGCATTTTTTTGGCTTGCACTAATAAACAATAATTATTAGACTAAGTACATTTATGTAGAAAGCAAATGGGTCAGTTTTGAACCGATTGACCACATGCCTGTGCTGATTGTTAAAGTCCTGCCAGCTGGACAATGAGACTTCTGTCCCTTCACAACAACTGAAAATAGCCGTGCGAACATTCATCCGCTAGTCTCTCAGCACTGAAAGCCACTAAAAGCCTCATAGTCTCCCGTCTGCAGCTTGTGCCAGGCTGTGCTTTGGTGTCGTGTCACAAATAGACGTCCGTCCCCGCTGCTGCAAACATTTAGTGCGTCTGTGTGAAACAGACCATCATTGGGTTTCCATGGGAACTGAAAAACAGGTACAGCTGCTGCAGGCTCGGAGAAATGGATGGATGAGCATTCGAGAACGATAATTCATCAATAATACTCCTCATTCACAATTATGGGTCCGGCTCGCTCTGACATTTCACAGAGGACACGATGTTGTGGCACAAGCAGCGATGGATGTTTTCTGTGCTGCACCCTAATTATTATTCCTGTCACTTATTAAAGGAGGCAGATTTGCTGCAATGCTTCCTTAATGCCTCATCCATATTTACAGGACCGATACGGGACGATGCGAAAGGCCTCTAATAGGTTCCTGTGTTGTTCTTCTCTCATTCAGCTATAGACCTTTTGTACGGTGGAATATATTGCTTTGTGTGCCAAGACTACATATACGACAAAGACATGGAGCAGATTGCCAAAGAAGAACAAAGAAAAGCGTGGAAATTGCAAGGTAGGTCCCCCCCTTCTCTTATGCATAATGTAGTTCAACTTCGCCTGTAGCTTAAGGGCCTGTTAATTCAGAAAATTAATGTTGGAAGCTGTTGGGTTGTGAGCCACAGTGGGGGGGGAGAAGTGTGTGTGTTTTGTTTCGGACACTGATTATAGCTAATTTTTCTTTTGTATTGAATCTGCTTAATTGTAAAATGCAACAGTGCTATACCAGTTTTGTGTTTGCTGAAGGAAATTAAAAAATATATATAATAGCCTTTTGATTTTATGCAAGTTTTACAGCTGAATTGCTCTGCCTTTGTCACGAATATAGCAGTGACGTCATTGCATTTTGAGCTGGTTTGATCGTAGGCCTTATTGATCTGAGCTCATGCAGTGAACACTGCCCAAATTATCCACAAATGCTTTTTCACTTAAAAACTGAATCAGGCTTAATTCTGTATAGAAAAGTTTAATTTTAGACAAGCCCTAACTAGAATATATACATTACTATTCAAAAAATTTGGAATAATATATATATTAAAAGTCTCTTGTGCTCACAAAGGCTGCATTTATTTAATCAAAAATACAGTAAAAAATGTAAAATATTATTACAATTTAAAACAACTGTTTCTGTGTGAGTATGTGTTAAACTGTAATTTATTTCTGTGATGTGCAGCTGTATTTTCAGCATCATTACTCCAGTGTTCAGCGTCACATGATCTTCAGAAATCATTCTAATATGCTGATTTGCTGCTCAAGAAACATTTCTGATTATTATCAATGTTGAAAACAATGCCCAGTGTTTTTGTTGAGACTGATACGTTTTATTTTTCAGTGTTCTTCGATGCATAGAAAGTTCGAAAGAACAGCATTTATTTGAAAATAGAAATTGCTACATTAAAAAAAAAGTCTTTACTGTCGCTTTGTATTACGTTTTATTTTCTTTTCCTGAATAAAAGTATTGATTTCTTCAAAAATAAATATATATATGGTAGTTGTGTATATTCATAGGTTGCTTTATATGAAATATAATGCAAGAATTGTCTAAAACATCAGGTATTGGAGAGAAATATTCAATGTGGGAGCCTACGAAACGAGAGCTGGAGCTGCTGCGACACAACCCCAAACGAAGGAAGATCACAGCCAACTGCACCATCGGTAAGAACCTCACTTCCCACAGGCCTCGCTCCTGAGCCATTCCTCTGAAACCCTGTTCAGTAATACAGCACTTAGTAGTTAATTAGCACTCTGCCAAAACTCATCTAGTCGGTTCAAACGATTTTGTAGTAGTCGAGCGTCTGGAGACGGCAGCGGAGCCAGAAGCGCTCTTTGTTTATTGGCCACAAGTGCCATCAGTTGTGAACATTTCATCAATTTTGGTGTGTGTGTTCCATGATGGAGAGAGAGTAATAAATAATCACTCTCCTCCTCAGCGGTTCGGCTCTCTCGCTTCTCTCATTTTCGCTTGTTTCTCCTCAGTCAGAAGGCCTGGCGCTGGAGTATGAGTGTTAAACGTCTGCGCCACAGGCCTCTCTCACACCCAGAGAAACACACTAATGTGATTAACCATATGAGAGCCGCAGCTTCCATTGATCATTCAGGACATAATATGGCCCATGCATGATGAGTTCAGGAGGGTTATTGTGTGAGATGTTGGTTTAGAGCCTCTCTTACACCCCGAGTAAACCGGAGGCGTGGGGTGACACCACGAATCACGACACAGCAGCTTGAGGCTGTGTTACAGGAAGTGTCATTAAAGACGGACCAATCAGCTGCGAGCTCGGCGCTTGACTTCAGGACAATAAAATGAAATAGAATCCCGTTTTCAACAGCAAAATAATTTTGCACGAAATAATTTTTATACCGGTAGATTTGTATTTGGGGAAACGGTGTGATACAATTGATTCCTTCACCGACTCTTTTGAGTTGGAACTAGTGAATCAAAACCATACAGCACAACCAGAGTTGTCCAATTCTGAACAAAAAAAAAAATGTTTCTTTGAGACCGATTTT
>NC_056608.1:2087373-2157373 GCF_018340385.1 Cyprinus carpio
GAGCAGCAGGACGCTCACGAGTTCCTCATCGCCGCTCTGGATGTGCTCCACAGACACTGCAAAGGTACTGCAGCCAATCAGACGCCACCGTTTCAGTGGAGCAGCCAATCAGAGGACAGCTGGGCTGAACCACTTCATGTGGGATTTTCCTACTTGATATTTAAATATTAATTGATTGCGCAACATTTAGAGTATGTAGCAACCAAGCTGTATATTACTCAGATTTTATGTTGCGATTAATATTACTACTACTAATAATTTATAAATAATAAATGGCTAATAAAAATTGTGGCAAACTGTAAATGCTATTATTATTATTATTATTATTATTATTAATAGTCATTTTATAAACAATACAATAATAATAATAATAATAATAATAATAATACATTGATAGTAAAAGGTGATGATTAAACAATAAAAATCATAATAATTGAAATAATAATAATAATAATAATAAAAATAATAATAATGGCATTATTGCGTTCAGATGAGACTTGACTTGAAGTTTCAACATTAATTGATTGCTGCATCTAAATATTTCACAACCAAACTGTATATTACTCATTTATTTTATGTTGTGGGTTAATATTAATAATAATTAAGAAATAATAAATGGCTAATAAAATTATAAAATATAATATAAATATAAATGCAAAGTTAATTAATAAAATTAATAATTATTAATAGTCATTTTATATATTATAATAATAATAATAATAATAATATATTAATAGTAAATAATAATATTTTTATTATTTTTTTTAAGTAAGTTGTTATTATTATTATTAAATTTATTATTATTTATAAGTAAGTTGCTAATTATTTAATAATTCTTAATAATAAATGGGAATGAGTAAATGATTCAAAGCAGATGAATAATAAAAAAAAATTATACACAAATAATAATAATACGTCCAGAGTAGGATATGGGTTTTTCCTACTTGATAACTCAACACTACTTGATTTGCAATTAATTTAGCAATTAAACTGCAGTGCATGTTTTCTGTAGATGTAAGATCCATTATTAACTGTATTTTACACCGCTGTTTCTAAAAAGTGCAATTTGTTTCTGTCAACTCTATTTTCACAGAGTGTTTAGTCTTTATTTTGTGATTTATTCACCATGTTTGTGTGCCGCATCTCTGTGAATAGTGTGTTTTTGCCAGGTTTCAGAGTTGGAAGGCCGTCTTCAAGATCTGTTGCACTTTATCCAGTAGGAAGCTGCAAATGTCATCTTTCCAAATTGAGTGAAACGCAGCATTAGCTAGTTAATCGCATTAGTTCCAACGCTAGTTTTGAGATGGAATGGGTGGCACGGAGCAGGAGAGGTAATGAAGGAAGGCTGCTTGATGTGTGTTAGTGGTGACAGCTGTGGGAACGCAGGACGAGCCGGAACAGAATGAGTTTGCAGATTGAGATTGAGCTGTTAAAGATGAAGAGTGTGGATTCTGAGCCACGTCATCTGCTATTGGCTGGACGAACACAAAGCCCCGCCCCAGAATCACGCCATTGGTGGAGCTGGTGGGACTGTGATCTGATGCTCAAACAAACAGAGCAGTGTTTTGGTAGAAAAAGTGTTTTAACGTGTGTGTGTGTGTGTGTGTGTGTGTATTAGGGCTGTCAGTCGATTACAATTTTTTTATCTAATTAATTTAAAAAGATGTTTTTGTTAAATGAGAAAGTATCAAGTAGACATTACAAATTGTAGCTTTAGAAATATTTGATTTGATTCAACAAAAATTGTATTACACATGAACATTTAGGCTACAAAGGCCTATGGAACATAAAAGAAGACAATTTGAGAATCATCTCAGTATTGTTTGTTAATACAGTGAAAGTCAATTAATAACCAAAACGGCTTTATTAATAACAGTCTTCAGAATACCTTCCTTTGTTCCACAAAAGAAAGGTTTGTAATGACATGAGTTTAATGTTTACGTTAATGTTTTCATTATTATTATTATTATTTTAATTAAATGATACTATAAATAAGAAACTAAATCTGCCAGGAGGTGGCTGTAAATGTCTTCAGTCGATTCGTTCATACGGCTGAGTCATTCAGGAATGAAGTAAACGGCTCTCTTTATGAATGAGTCTTTGAATCATTGACTCGTTTCATTTAAACGTCTGATTCATTCAGGAATGAAGTAAATGGCTCTCTTTATGAATGAGTCTTTGGATCATTGATTCACTCGATTTGTTCAAACGGCTGAGTCATTCAGGAATGAAGTAAACGGCTCTCTTTATGAATGAGTCTTTGAATCATTGACTCGTTTCATTTAAACGTCTGATTCATTCAGGAATGAAGTAAATGGCTCTTTTTTTGAACGAGTCTTTGAATGATTGATTCACTCGTTTCGTTCAAACGGCTGATTTATTCAGGAATGAAGTAAACGGCTCTCTTTATGAACAAGTCTTTGAATCATTGATTCACTCGATTTGTTCAAAATGCAGATTCATTCAGGAATGAAGTAAACGGCTCTCTTTATGAACAAGTCTTTGAATGATTGATTCACTCGTTTCGTTCAAACGGCTGAGTCATTCAGGAATGAAGTAAACGGCTCTTTTTTTGAACGAGTCTTTGAATCATTGATTCACTCGATTTGTTCAAACGTCTGATTCATTCAGGAATGAAGTAAATGGCTCTCTTTATGAACGAGTCTTTGAATCATTGACTCGTTTCGTTTAAACGTCTGATTCATTCAGGAGTGAAGTAAATGGCTCTCTTTTTGAACGAGTCTTTGAATCATTGATTCACTCGATTTGTTCAAACGGCTGAGTCATTCAGGAATGAAGTAAACCGCTCTCTTTATAAATGAGTCTTTGAATCATTGATTCACTCGATTCATTCAAACGGCTGATTCATTCAGAAACTAAACAAGGCTGTGTTTCTCGGAGACGCCTGACAATTCTGCTGTGGCTTTAAAGGCTATATATTCTTTGCAAAATTGAGCAAAAACATAATATTGTGTTTAAAATATAACACAAGATCAACTTCTTACTGAGCTGTTCTATAAAATCACATTAAATCTCGTGAAATTCGGGTCAAAAACAGCACTCGTGTAATAGCCTACTGCTCTCAATTACTCCCTGCTCGTGTATTTTGTATGTTGTATGTTTTAGACAAAAACACATAAATGGGCATTTTTTTAATTTTAGGGCATAACTGCATTTATGGATATCATAATTGTCAACTGTATGAAATTTAAGATGATGTACAGGACTAGGGGCGGGGCCAGAGAAGAAGACTTGAGCTGTTCAGTCGCAGATCGATGAAACATTTCCTGTGAAAAACCTGAAAGATTGACGGTGCGCATGTCCTGACGCAGTGAAGTCAGAGTCAGGGTCAGAGAGGGAGAATCAGACGCTCTGGAGAGGACGAGAGGAAGAGACGGATCTCATTCTTCCTCCTGCAGTGTGAAAGTGAAGGGAGGGGTGTTTCTGCAGCAAACCGAGCGCTGCTTTCTAATCAGACCTTCTCTTTCTCTCTCTCTGTGTGTGTGTGTTCATATGCTGCTTCCATGTCCACTAGGAGATGACAATGGGAAAAAAGCCAACAACCCAAACCACTGCAGCTGCATCATTGACCAAATCTTCACGGGAGGCCTGCAGTCTGACGTCACCTGCCAAGTCTGCCAGTAAGAGTCGACGCAGCACAGACGACTCGAGCAGAGCCTGTATCCGTATCAGTCCTTCATGCATCTGTTCTCACTTAAATGGATGCATTGAATTGAATGTGTTGATGTGTTATTCTGCTAGTTTGTTTGTGAATACGGTATTTTTTTTAAAGGGACAGTTCACCCAAAAATAAAAAAAAATTGTCATTCACAGTTTATTAGTGCTTTTTGCACACACAAATATAAGGAAAAATATTTTAATTAATTTTACACAGTATTTAATTTATTTAAATTTTTATCAGCATTTTTTTTTGCACACTCAAAATAAATACAAATATTTATTATCTAATTAAGTATTTTACACAAAATTTAAATATTTAATTTATTAGAATTTTTCCTCAGTACTTTTTGGCACAAAAAATATTGGGAAACTGTTTAATTAGAAAAGTAAGTATTTTTGTTTATATTTGAATGCTAAGTTTAAAGTTTTGACTTTTTTTTTTTTTTATCTGTAATTTTTTGCACAAATATAATAATAATAATAATAATAATAATAATAATAAAAAAACATTTATTGTCCATTAAAATATTTTACACAGTATTTAAATATTAAACATGTAATTTATTGGAATTTTTATCAGTACTTTTTTCACAGAAAATATTGGCTAAAATATTTAATAATAGAAAATCGATACTAGTAAAAAAAATATATTTGATTAATATTTTTTTTTTTTTTTTTTTTTTTTTTATCAGTATTTTTGGTATAGAATAAATTAGGTAAACAATCAGCATTTAATTTTGAGGTCCACATGTGGTATCTAAGTAGGCAGCATAATTATTCATCCTACTTTTTGAAGCAGTCATCAAATCTGTGTTGCCTTAAAATGCTCCCTACGTAGGTAGCCCACTAGGTTTTGGCTCAGAGCCGGTCCTGTATCCTGTGTTGTATATGTAGCCCAGTCTGAACTCCATTGAATATCCTCTGGAGTGTTCAGGTCCTGTGAGAGATGCACAGGTCAGTGATGCTCCTCAGCGCCACCCTGTGTTTAACAGAGGTATTGCACTCCGCCCATTCAGTTCCTGCTGCGTCTCTCGATTATTTAAGTGCTGCTGCTTCTATCAAGTGGAGTCTTAATGACTTCCACCTAATTAATTAATGTTTTTTTTTTGTTAAGGCTGTGCAGTACAAGACTGACAAGCAGATAGAAACGCTGCTCTTTTTGCTGATTATTAGTGAGCACAAAACCAGTCATAAGTGAAGACCCTACTCAATGCATGTTTTGCAAGATTCCCCTTTCTATCAAACATATTTTATTGGACTGTCCAGCTTTTAATCTATGTAGAAAACTCTCTTATGAAGTGAACTCACTTAAAGAGTTTAGTATAATTTTGCCAGAGAAAGTTTTATCATATGTCAATATGTCAATGTTTTTATTGTATTTGTTATACTTGTATTTTTTTAATTTGTTTTTTTTTTTTTTTTTTATTGAGATGCTGAATTGTATTTGTTTAAATTTTTTTTTTTTATTTTTTTATGAGTCTTAAGTCTCTGGGGTATATTTGTAGCAATAGCCAAAAATACATTGTATGGGTCAAAATTATAGATTTTTCTTTTATGACAAAAATCATTAGGATATTAAGTAAAGATCATGTTCCATGAAGATATTTTTTAAATTTCCTACCATAAATATATCAAAACTTAGTTTTTGATTAGTAATATGCATTGCTATGAACTTTATTTGAACAACTTTAAAGGTGATTTTCTCAATATTTAGATTTTTTTTGCACCCTCAGATTCCAGATTTTCAAATAGTTGTATCTCGGCCAAATATTCTCCGATCCTAACAAACCATACATCAATGGAGAGATTATTTATGCAGCTTTCAGATAATGTAAAAATCTCAATTTCAAAATGTACCCTTATGAGTGGTTTTGTGGTCCAGGGTCACATTTGGTGTTTTCTCGTCCGCAGTGGGGTTTCCACAACGATAGACCCGTTCTGGGACATCAGCCTGGATCTGCCGGGGTCATCCACCCCGTTCTGGCCGCTCAGCCCGGGCAGCGACGGCAGCGTGGTGAACGGAGACGGTCACCCGAGCGGAGCCACCACGCTCACAGACTGCTTACGCAGGTACAGACGCACCTGCAGCCGTACAGACAGCCGTGTCTGCGACCGCCACTGACTCACGCTTCTGCATTGCAGGTTCACTCGACCCGAACACTTAGGAAGTAGCGCCAAGATCAAATGCAGCGGTTGCCATAGTTACCAGGAGTCCACCAAGCAGCTGACTATGAAGAGGCTTCCTATCGTGGCGTGTTTCCATCTCAAAGTGCGTGTGCATGCATGCATTACAGTCTGTTTTACACTCCAAAGTGCATCGTATATCAGCCACTCTGAAGTAGAGATACACGACACATCAGTTAAAAGCTAATATTACTGATCATTTAATTAACTGTATCTGATAAATATTGATGATCATTTTTATATACTGAGCAATATCGTATGTATTCATAATTGTGCATGCTTATTTCTCCTGTTTTCTTATGTTTAGATAATCTTTGCATGTTTTTAACAAATATGAAATGAATGGCTATTTTAATACTGTACATCGTTTTGAATTCAGAATTCACTGTTAATTATATTATTTTCACAAATGTAATTATAAAAGTTTATGATCATAATAAAAGTAAATATTATAACTATAATAATAGTTATTATGATTTAATATTACTAAATTGTAATCTTTATTAATATAATTAAATTAATATATTAATATTAAGTGATGCATGTATAGAAATATCACAATTCTATAATGCTGTATATTATCTGAAAACAAATTCTACACGGTAATTAGTTTTATTTCATAATTCACTTTTTTTAATTGAATTTGTTATTATTGCTGTAATAATTTGTTATTTTTTGTTTTATTCACATTAGTATAGAATTTTAATATTTCTGTACATAATTGAATTATCATTTTATATTTATTATTAAATGTTGCCAAAAATATTAATATTATTTTTATTAAGTATTACATGCAGATTAAGAAATATTAAAATTCTGTACTACTGTGTAGTATTTAAAACAAAATTAAAAAGTAATTGGTTTTGATACCAGAATTCACTTTTCACAAATTTTTTTTAGATGATGATGATGATTATTATTATTATTATTATTATTATTATTATTATTATTATTATTATTATTAATTTTAATATAATTATTGTATTAGTAGCTTATTTTATTAATTTTGTTTATACACATTAGTATAATTTTTTTTTTATTTTCTATACATTTATTTATAGTTCAATATTAATTATTTAATGTTGGTAATATTATTATTAAATATTAAATGAGGAGTGTTACAATTCTGTACTGTTGTGTTCTATTTAAAGCAAAATTACTCAGTAATTATTTTTGATGGCAGACCTCACTTTTCATAAATTTATTTTAGGTTTTATTATTATTATTTTTATTTTTATTATCATTACTGCTACTACTACTACTGTAAAAACATATTATTTTATTATTATTAATTGTTTTACCCAGAGTAGTACGCAGCATCAGTTTCAATATACATTCCTTGTTTTATTTTTATTTTTATTAATAATAGTAATAATAGCAAACATTTAAATACTGTTCATCTGATCTGGTGTTGCATCATAAATAAACAAATAAATAATATTGTCATAATTATTATACATATTACTGTATATTGGCCATAATATTAGCATAATTATCAGTGAATGGCGTCAGAAGGTCTGTGGGCTTCCTTCTGTTTCTGAGTGTCTTTACGCTCACGGTTCTGTGTTTGATTCTCTGTTTCTTCTGTCCAGCGGTTCGAGCATTCGGCGAAGCTCCGGCGGAAGATCACCACATACGTGTCCTTTCCTCTAGAGCTGGACATGACGCCCTTCATGGCCTCCAGGTGTGTTTACTGATGGAACCATTGACAATAAATCATGATCAGATTCCCCACGGTTAGTATTTCTGCGTCTTCAGAAAAGATTCGAGGCGTTTGGTTTTCATCTTCGCTTCGTGTGATCCCTAATAAAGCAGTGTTTTAATCGCAGCGCTGCATTATGGGAAGCGGCTGTGACTCTGCTGCTGTCGGAGAGTTACGTTCACATTCAGTCTGTGTGCAGTTTCTGTCTGGACATAAAACAGACCATCTTGCTTGGAGATTGATGAGAATGAAGCTGAGCTGTTTTTTAAAAATTTGCTCAATTCAGAAAAGGCATCTAGAATTAATCATGGAGCAGATAAAATACATCAATTATTAATCAATTATCATTTTCTTTATTTAAAGGCTTAAATGTATAAGGTTTACCTTTTTATGAAACTGTTTCAAAGCTTTATTTGAACATTTGATGCATGCCAGTAGATAAACTGTTTCAGAAGGGCTATGACAAAAAAAAATCATAATCACACGATTATTTTGATCAATATTATAATCATGATTATTTAACACAGTTATTAGTGGGCCATATAACCAAAATTTATTTTAATGCAGGTCTAAAGTATTCAGTTAACAGCCTACTATAGAAGTTGAATAATCAACTGTAAAATAAAAGAGCATAGTCTTCACTGTAAGAATTAAACTTGCTTTGTTTCTTATTAAAGCTACAAAAGACTTTCTGTGAAGAGCAGTTAGTGGTTTTGTGTTTGTCTTTTATTGTTGGATTAATATTAAGCTCACAGTCCGCAGAAGGAATATTAGGCTGCTGTCACTTTAAGAGCCGCATGGATCCGGTTTACTGTTACACACGTGTTTTCATTCTTATCTGTTTACATTTATTACATAACCTACGAGGGTTTACCTGAATAATCACCACATTTCTGCATGTGTTTGAACGTTTAGGCGCTAAAAGAGGACTTTACATGTCCGTGCTCCTCCTGAGAAACAGCGCAAGTTCTCTTTCGCGCTTTTAAACACATTAATAAATCGAATCAACTTTAGTAAGTTAAGCACGTCCCATTTTGCAAAAGTCACGTTGCATGATTTACACGTGAAAATGGGCTTTTATGGAGGAGTGAAAGTTTGCTGGAAAGGGGTCGCAATAATGGTTTTAGCTAAATAAAAGTTTGCATACTAACTTAACTTTGTTTACATACTATGTGTGTGTGCTGTGTATCTTTATTATGTATAAATACAGAATTTTTTTTAAAAATGTATATGTATTGTATGTATTTTATGTAAACACTTGTATGCAATTTATATTAAGTATAAATATTTTACATATTAATATAAGTTTTTCCTTAATATATACATGAATGGGTGTGTATTTATATAGACATAATAAATATACACATTACACACAGTATGTAAACAAACTTTTATTTTGAATCGATTAATCGTTTTGCAGCCCTAGTTATCAGCATTATCACGCTATTGTTAAAATGTGCTGGAAATATTCAAAAAGTACTGTTTTGTATTTAAATTCAACAAACAATAGATACAATTATTTTTTTGTTTGCATGAACACGTCGTTTTGCAGCCCTACTGATAATGTAGGTCACTATGATCGTGATAAGAAATCAGAAAGTAAGATTCTGTCCTGTTTGTGTCCCAGTAAAGAGAGCCGGATGAACGGTCAGTACCAGCAGCCCGTCGACTCGTTGAACAACGAAAACAAGTGAGTGAGCGTCTGCTGCGTTCAGTGAGGTCAGATGTGATGACTGGTCATGTGACGCGTCTCTGTGTCCGCTGCAGGTATTCTCTGTTCGCGGTGGTCAATCATCAGGGCACGCTGGAGAGCGGTCACTACACCACGTTCATCCGCCAGCACAAGGACCAGTGGTTTAAATGTGATGATGCCATTATCACTAAAGCCAGCATTAAAGATGTTCTGGACAGTGAGGGGTCAGTCTCTCACACACACACACAGACAGACACGCACAGGCAGACACACAGACAAATGCACACAATGACTCACAGACACACAGACGCACACAAAGACTCACAGACACGCACACAGTGACTCGCAGAACAGACGCACAAAAGGAGCACACAATGACTCAGAGACACGCACACAATGACTCACAGACGCACACAATGACTCACAGACACGCACGCACACAGACGCACACAATGACTCACAGACACACACAGACGCACACAATGACACACAGACGCACACAATGACTCACAGACACACAGACGCACACAATGACTCACAGACACGCACACAGACGCACACAATGACTCACAGACGCACACAATGACTCACAGACACGCACGCACACAGACGCACACAATGATTCACAGACACATGCACGCACAGATGCACACAATGACTCACAGACGCACACAATGACACACAGACGCACACAATGACTCACAGACACGCACACAGTGACTCACAGACTCTTAGACACAGGCGCACACAATGACTCACAGACACGCACACACAGATGCACACAGTGACTCACAGACACGCACGCACAGAAGCACACAATGACTCACAGACACGCACACACACACAGATGCACACAATGACTCACAGACACGCACTGAAGCAGAAGAAAAAGACGCACACAATGACTCAAAGAAATGAGTAGAAGGAAAGAAAGGAAAAAGACGCACACAGTGACTCACAGACACGCACGCACACAGTGACTCACAGACGCACACAGACTCACAGACATGCACACACAGATGCACACAGTGACTCACAGACACACAGACGCACACAGACTCACAGACATGCACACACGCAGACACACACAATGACTCACAGGCGCACAGACACACAGACGCACACAATGACTCACAGACACATGCACGCACAGACGCACACAGACTCACAGACGAGAGACACAGACGCACACACACAATGACTCACAGATACGCACACACACAGACACAGAGAATGAATGAAGGATAAGAAAATGACTCACAGACACGCACAGACTCACAGACACGCACACAGTGACTCACAGACTCTTAGACACAGGCGCACACAATGACTCACAGAGAAGCACACACACAGTTGCTCACAGACGCACACAATGACTCACAGACGCACACAATGACTCACAGACGCACACAATGACTCACAGACACACAGACGCACACAATGACTCACAGACGCACACAATGACTCACAGATACGCACACACGCAGACACACACAATGACTCACAGACACGCACGCACACAATGACTCACAGACGCACACAATGACTCACAGACACGCACGCACACAGACGCACACAATGACTCATAGACACGCACGCACACAGACACACAGATGCACACAATGACTCACAGACATGCACGCACACAGACGCACACAATGACTCACAGACACGCACACACAGACGCACACAATGACTCACAGACACACATGCACACACAGACGCACACAATGACTCACAGGCACGCACACAGAGACGCACACAATGACTGACAGGCACGCACGCACAGACGCACACAATGACTCACAGGCACGCACACACACAGACACACACAATGACTCACAGACACGCACGCACACAGTGAGTAACAGACACGCACACAATGACTCAGACACGCACGCACACAGACGCACACAATGACTCACAGACACGCACGCACACAGACGCACACAATGACTCACAGACGCACACAATGACTCACAGACACACAGACGCACACAATGACTCACAGACACACAGACGCACACAATGACTCAGACACGCACGCACACAGACGCACACAATGACTCACAGACACGCACGCACACAATGACTCACAGACGCACACAATGACTCACAGACACGCACGCACACAATGACTCACAGAAAAGAAAGACACACACACACACACGACACGCACGCACACAATGACTCACAGACACGCAGAGACAGATGCACACAGACTCACAGACACGCACACAATGACTCACAGACACGCACGCACACAATGACTCACAGACACGCACGCAAACAGACGCACACAATGACTCACAGACACGCACACAATGACTCACAGACGCACACAATGACTCACAGACTCACAGACGCACACAATGACTCACAGACACGCACGCACACAATGACTCACAGACACGGGTACACGCAGACGCACACAATGACTCACAGACACGCAGACGCACACAATGACTCACAGACACGGGTACACGCAGACGCACACAATGACTCACAGACACGCACGCACACAATGACTCACAGACGCACACAATGACTCACAGACGAAAATGATTAATAGAAGAGAAGAAAAACGCACACAGCGACTCATAGACATGCACACAGTGACTCACAGACACGCACACAAAGACACACACAAAAAGACTCACAGATACGCAAGCACACAGAAGGAAAAAATGAATGAAAGATGACGCAGATCGCACACAGACACACACAATGACTCACAGACACGCGCAATGACTCACAGATACGCACACACACAGACACAGATGCACACAATGACTCACAGACCACACAGATGCACACAATGACTCACAGACACGCACACAAACGCACACAGCGACTCATAGACATGCACACAGTGACTCACAGACACGCACACAAAGACACACACAAAGACTCACAGAGACGCACGCACACAGACGCACACACATGACTCACAGACACGCACGCACACACGCAGACACACACAATGACTCGCAGACGCACACAATGACTCACAGATACGCACGCACACAGAGACACAGATGCACACAATGACTCACAGACACTCACACAGATGCTCACAGTGACTCACAGATACGCACACACGCAGACACAGATGCACACAATGACTCACAGACACGCCCGCACACAGACACACACAATGACTCACAGACACACACAATGACTCACAGACACACAGATGCACACAATGACTCACAGACGCACACAATGACTCACAGACACGCACGCACACAGACATACAGACGCACACAATGACTCACAGACACTCCACACAAAGACCCACACAAAGACTCACACAGACGCACACACAGATGCACACAATGACTCACAGATACGCACACAGACGCACATACACGCACACAATGACTCGCACACAATGACTCACAGATACGCACACACGCAGACACAGACGCACACAATGACTCACAGACACACACAGACGCACACAATGATTCACAGGCACACAATGATTCACAGACACACACAGACGCACACAATGACTCACAGACGCACACAATGACTCACAGACATGCACACACAGACGCACACAATGACTGACAGGCACGCACACAGACACGCACGCACACACACAGATGCACACAATGACTCACAGACACGCACACACACACACACACAGACACACAGACGCACACAATGACTCACAGACACGCGCAGACGGACACACACGCACACACACAGACGCGCACAATGACTCACAGATACGCACACACGCAGACACAGACGCACACAATGACTCACAGACACGCACGCACACAATGACTCACAGACACGCATGCATAGACATGCACGCAGACTCACAGACACGCACGCACACAGACGCACACAATGACTCAGACACGCACAGATGCACATAATGACTCACAGACATGCACGCGCACAGACACGCACGCTCACACAGACATACAGATGCACACAATGACTCACAGACACTCACACAGACAGACACACATGCACACACAGACGCACACAATGACTCACAGACACACACAGACGCACACAATGACTCACAGGAAAGTGAACATACAGACACACAGACGCACACAATGACTCAGACACGCGCAGACGCACACAATGACTCACAGACACGCTCAGACGCACACGATGACTCACAGACACACATGCACACACAGACGCACACAATGACTCACAGACACGCACACAGACACACAGACGCACACAATGACTCACAGACACACAGATGCACACAATGACTCACAGACACGCACGCACACAGACACACAGACGCACACAATGACTCACAGACACACACGCAGAATGATATGATAAAAATGGACGCACAAAATGCAGGCACACAGACACACACACGCAAAGTAAGCTTGTGCTTGCTATATAATAAATCTTGCTTGCTTGGTTTATTATTTTGTATTTAATACAGGGGCATACATAACTTACATTTATAGGGTGTAATATATACATAAAAAGCTAAAAATAATTTACTGACTTAAGTGCTTAAATAAGTGGCCTTTAGGCTTCTTTTAGCATAAAAGGAAAAGCTGGTTTTGTCATAAATGTCTTTTGTTTCTGAAAAATTGTAGTAAATGCTCTGTAACGGTTATTATAGTGACCTAAAACTAAAGCCACTTAAAAAAAAAAAAATCTAATAATAAAAAAAAAAACTTATTTCACCTCTTTGCCAGGGTAACATTTTCATTCAGTTTGACCTGATGCACCAAAATAACTAACAATTTTCTTTTTATTTTTATTTTTTAAGTTAAAAAAAAATCAAATAAAAAAAAAAAACAATTATTTGTGACCCTGGAGCACAAAAAAAAAAATTTTTATATATATATTATGCCAAAAATTATTAGGATATTAAAGTTAAGATCATGTTCCATGAATATATTTTGTAAATTTCCTACCATAAATATATCAAAACTTAATTTTTGATTTGTAATATGCATTGCTAAGAGCTTCATTTGAACAACTTTAAAGGTGATTTTCTCAATATTTAGATTTTTTTGCTCCCTCAGATTCTAGATTTTCAAAGAATTGTATCTCATACAAATATTGTCCTCCTAACAAACCATACATAAATTGATTTGTTATTCTTTAAGCTTTCAGATGACGTATAACTCCTAATTTAAAAAATTGCCCCTTACGACCAGGGTCACAATTGAAAAAATACTTGTACGATAAAAATTAGTAAAATCTGTAATGATGACTATATATAACTATATAGTAACTAAAATTAAATTAAGGTGATAATTATTCATTATAAAAGCACGTCAAAGATATTAAAATACCTCTCCTTTGTAAAAGTTATCTATTCTAAAAAAAAAAAATGTCTTTTCCTGTTTTGCAGGTACTTGTTATTTTATCATAAGCAGTTCCTTGAATATGAATAACGGCGATGCAGGAGCGGCCGAGTCCAAGCTGTGAAGAGAGGATCATGAGAAGAGCGTTACCACACACCGAAGCATTCTTCTCACTCAAGAAAAACAATACAACAACACAGAATTAAAAACTAAAGACACCGCTAAACCAATCTGCACTGAGCACCCGGAGCATACTTGACAGAAAGGGGAGGAGCCTCACTACAGACACAGACTGACGTCTCCGCACTCGCATCTCACTCTCAGTCGCGCTTCTCCCATCATTCACCTGCGCCGCGCTTTCTCATCCTCCCATAGATGATTTTCCGCGAAGTATATGAGGGAAAATATTCCTTGCGTTCTTGATGTACTGAATGCAACAGAATGGTGTTATCGACGTTAAGCGTAAACCTGTATCGTCGTCCGTCGCTTGAGTTTGAAATCCTGTCCAGCACTTTTCGTTTCGTTTTTTTTTTCTCCTCGTCTTTTTCTTTGGGCTGGAAATGTCACTCGCACACGCAAATCTATATATAAATCTATTTTTATAAGTCATGGCTTTCTGTTTCCGTGTCCTTTACCCTCATCTCTTCTCTCTTCATGTGCTTCGGAGTGAATGTGTCTTTAGTCTTTGGTTGGACTTGGTTTGGGTTGCAGGTTCGCTCGTGTTTCAGATGCGTTGTGAATGAAGACGTTTTCTTTTGTGTGATGCCTGTCTCCACCACGGCTTGATTCAGCAGTGTTACCCTCAGCCACGTGTGTGTGTGTGTGTGTGTGTGTGTGTGTGTGTGTGTGTGTGTGTGTGTGTGTGTGTGTGTGTGTGTGTGTGTGTGTACTGAATCAGTACTCAAACTTGGCATGCTGTTTAAACTGGATGCTAAAAGACTTTGGGGAGGATTTTATAAATGTTAATTATGTATCTATGTATAGTATGTATGTATGTAATGTATGTATAAAAAAAATGGTAAAGAAAAAGCACTGTGTCTTGTGATTAGTTCTCAGCCGGATGAAGCCAGTTTTTATCTTTGCATTTTATTCTCTTAATTAATTTGTCTTTTCGTGATTCTCCGAATCCTTTGTTCTGGTTTTTAACATTCTCTGTGTTCAGCGTCTCTTATGCTCGGATTTTATCTTTATTTCTGATTTTAAAAAATCAGATGAAACTCTTTTAAGGCGAGGCACTATAAGCAAAAACGTTGCTTTTCATCCAGACGCTGGGCAAAAAATATCCCAAATACACATTTTAGTGTTTATTTTATTGCAGTTTATATATTTGCGCCTGTCTGTAGATTTCAGTATCAGTCCACATCTTGAAAGGCTTCAGCAGCACTTAGTTATTCTTCTAACTTTTTTACTGAGGGGTTTGTTTATATAACACTCACCTGATCTTATACAACATTTCATTCCTGAAAACATGGTGAAAATGTATTTTGTTTGTCTGATTTAGGGAGTGATAAAAAGAAAAATACTCTATGTAAAACTTTTAATATATCAACAAAATCTAACCAGAGTTTACAATCTGACTTTCTGTTTTGGAAATGTATGCATATATATAGAGAGAGAGAGAGAGAGTTTGGTATTGGTATGATTATTATTATTATTATTTTTTTTTTTTTTTTAAATAAGTCTCTTCTGCTCATCAAGGCTGCAATTATTTGATCAAAAATGCAGAAAAAAAGTAATAATTTTGCAACAAAATAATGGTTTTCTATTTTAATACACTTTTAAAAAAAAAAAACTAATTTATTTCTGTGATGCGCAGCTGTATTTTCAGCATCATTACTCCAGTCTTCAGTGTCACATGATCTTCAGAAATCATTCTAATATGATGATTTATTATCAGTGCTGAAAAAGTTGCTGGCAATTTAAAAAAAAAAAAAAAAAAAAAAAAAAACAAAGTAAATTCTGAGAAGTTTTGTGTAGTGTTGTGTTATGTTAGATTTTATTACCGTCTTTTCTGTATTTCTAATCAAATAAATGCAGCCTTGATGAACATAAGAAACTTAAAAAAAAAAAAAAAAAATGTCGTTTGACATCACAAACACACACACACATATATATATATAGGCCTATAGTATGGTAGTATATGTGAGTATGGTCCTCTCTCTCTCTCTCTCTCTCTGTGTCTCTCTCTCTCTCTCTCTCTCTCTCTATAGTATGGTTGAAACAGAAGGTTCTGGAAGATTAATCGTATTTTTCTTCATTGAAAAGTTGTTTTTTAAGAGCCTTTCAAGATACTTTGAACTCCAGTGTTGTTAAATGATGAAATATGTTTCTGAAACACAAAGTCATGTTTAGTAGCTGAAAGGCTGGAATACTATATAATATAGATATCTATATATCTGTCATAGATCAGTGTATATTCCTCTTTACTTCTCAAGTGCGTTCCACCAATCAGAGAAGTCACAGTTACCGTGGAAACCAGAAAGTGCACAACTGCTCACTAGTGACCAGCGAGTGACTTGAAGTTTTATTTACTGTCTTTTTGCCTTCATTTTACAAGAGAGGGAAGCAGCAACAAATTTCAAATGTTACTGTACCTTTATAGTTAATAATTTCATATTGTACCTTTATTGCTAACTCCAATGTGTAGTTTTTTTATATATTTATTTATACATACTGTACGTGTGTGTGTAAATATATAAAACTATATATATATATATATATATTTATTGCTAACTCCTATATATATATATATATATATACACCCACATTATTAATTAGATGAAATTGAATGAGAGGTACTTTCAGAGTCAAGAGGCCTTCAAAGTGTGTTGTGCTCTATTAAAAACAGCATTTATTAAAACTAAGCTGAGGTTATTTTTCCATAGGAATTCTTGAGGCGTGCCGTGTGTGTGTCAGGACTATGTTGAGATGCTGGTGTGTGTCGGTGAGCAGATGATCCTGAGCGCTCGGCTCTTATCGCTGTGTGTCTGGAGCAGGTCTGTGTGCTCAGAGAAGCAGTAGACGCAGGTCTCTGTGGCCCTCGAGCGCTCCGGAGTCACTTCATCCACCCGAGCCATCAGAGAATCTGCAGCAGAACACCAATTTAGAGACATGTTTGGATGTTGTTTTAAATGGTGTAGTCAGTGTACAGAAGTAGGCTACTGTCCATGAATATTTTATTATACGAATAATAAAAAATACTAATATTAATAATTATACATGCACAAAAATTGCGATTATTGAACATCATTCTAAGTTACACCAAAATCATGTTCAATGTTTTAAGAAGTATGTAGAACTATAAGTAATGTGTTCAAATTAATATTTCAAAATAATCAACATTTTTAACAAAATATTTGTATGTAAAGATAATGTTATGACAAAAATAACAATATGACCTTGAATTATTTTATTTGTTATTGACTATTTTGTCAAAAAAAAATTCCCTATATGTGTATGTGTGTATATATATATATAATGTATGTGTGTATATATATATATAATGTATGTGTGTATATATATATATAATGTATGTGTGTATATATATATATAATGTATGTGTGTGTATATATATATATATATATATAATGTATGTGTGTATATATATATATATATAATGTATGTGTGTGTATATATATATATATAATGTATGTGTGTGTATATATATATATAATGTATGTGTGTATATATATATATATATATATATATATATATATATAATGTATGTGTGTGTATATATATATATAATGTATGTGTGTATATATATATATATGTATATATAATGTATGTGTGTGTGTATATATATATTATATATATATAATGTATGTGTGTGTATATATATATATATATAATGTATGTGTGGTGTGTATATATATATATAATGTATGTGTGTATATATATATATATATATATAATGTATGTGTGTGTATATATATATATATATATAATGTATGTGTGTGTGTATATATATGAGATATATAATGTATGTGTGTATATATATATATATATATAATGTATGTGTGTGTATATATATATATATATATAATGTATGTGTGTGTGTGTATATATATATATAATGTATGTGTGTATATATATATATATGTATATATAATGTATGTGTGTGTGTATATATATATATATATATATAATGTATGTGTGTGTATATATATATATATATATAATGTATGTGTGTGTGTATATATATATATAATGTATGTGTGTATATATATATATATATATATAATGTATGTGTGTGTATATATATATATATATATAATGTATGTGTGTGTGTATATATATATATATATATATATATGTATATAGTGCTGTCAAACAATTAATCACATGCAAAATAAGTTTGTTTACATAATATATTTGTGTGTACTGTGTATATTTACTATGTATATATAAATACACACTCATACAGTATATATTTTGAAAGTATTTGCATGTATTCATTTATATTCATAGAATTTATATTATATATATATAAATATATTTAATATATAAACGTAACATTTTTCTTAAATGTATACATGCATGGTTGTGTATTTATATATACATAATAATTATACACGGCACATACACACATATTATGTGAACAAACTTTTATTTTGGATGTGATTAATCATTTGACAGCACTATATATGTATGTAATGTATATTTAATTATTCATTAACACTGCCGTAATATATAATGATAGATGAAACAAAAGTTAAACCTAAAACATTCAATTTTTTTTTTTTTGAAAAATACATACATGCACAACAGAGTGCATTATTAACACTGATAAACTATATATTGATAGATGAAACAAAAGTTAAACAAAAACCATTCAGTATTTTTGGAGAATATGTTTGTGATCCCTCATAGTGTAGCTGAGCATGAGTCACCTTCGGAGGACTGTCCGTGTTTGTTGGGCTGCTGTTTCTTGGTGTCCAGCTGCTGCGGCCGGTGTTTGGCTCTCTTGAGCAGCAGCAGGAAAGCAGCGGTCAGCGTGAACATCAGCACTATGATGCAGAGACCTAGCAGCGAGTAGAGCAGCGCCTCCGAGTACAGCGCTGATCCGGACACCGCGCGCCCTCTGCCGGGGACCAGCGGCACTGCAGAGCCGCCGACATCAGACCTCTGCGTCACGAGCAGCGCTCCTGTGCCTGGATCACAGTTACAGCGCTCACAGCCAGCATATACACACAAGTCATGTTTATCTGTAGAACAGACACTTTCTTTCTTTTTTTTTTTTTTTTTTTTAAAAAGGGGTAAATACACATTTATCCTGATACGTTTATTCTTTGTAGGTCATTTTCTATCCCTTACAAAAATTAACCATGGTTTTACTACTACTAATAATTAAAATAAAATAAAAAAATGTACCACTGTTTACCACAAAATAACTGTTTTTGCTGCACTTACCATAGTTTAACCATAGTATTTGTAGTATTAAAACAAAAATAGCAAAATAGCCTACACCAAAAACCTTAGGTACTATGCTATTACTATAATAAAACCATGGTTAATTTCTAACTATTAGACTGCATAGGCAGCTGGTAGTATTTTATTGTGTTATCACCATGGACTGCTTCAAAAAAAACATTAAAAAAAAAACATGTATCTGTGATTTTTTATGTCACCAATCTGTGATTTTACTATTCTAAGTAGGCCTGTATATCTCACAATTCAGTCTTTTTTCTTGTAATTGTGACTTTTCAGTTTTTTTTGTTGTGGTTGTTGATCAAAATTGTAAAATGTAAATGCAAAATTTAAAAAAAAAGTCTAAATTGCGAGATGAAATTTCTAAATTCTGAAAAAAAGTCAACATTGTGAGATGTAAACTGAATTCTGAAAAAGAAAAAAAAAATCTGAATTGTGAAATGTAAACTCAGAATCCTTAAAAAAAAAAAAAAAAAAAAAAAAAAAAAAAAGTCAGAATTGCCAGATGTAAACTCTGTAAAAAAGTCAGACGTGACCTCAGAATTTTGAAGAAAAAGAAAAGTCACTATAAACTCACAATTCTAAGAAAGAAATCTTCCACAGCGCTTATAGTGTGATTTTGTGTATTCAAAAGCTAAACTGTGAGGTGTGTTTGGTGTCCTCTGACTCACTCCTGCATGCGTCTGCGCAGGCCTCCGGGTGACTGCCACACAGCTCGGAGCACTGCAGACACTTCTTCAGCAGCGTGTCGTAGAACTGACCGGACACGGCTTTACAACTCCAGGCCACTGCCACACAACATCACAGTCCGTCATCAGACCCTGCTCTGGACTCGCGTCAGCTGCAGACGGCGGTGTAACTTACCGCAGTATTGAGAGCAGCGTGTGGGAATCACAGAGTCGTGACAGATCACGCTGCAGGGGACACACTCTCGCAGGAGCCCGTCCATGAACTGACCCTCCGGACAGCTCTGTGCCATCGCTCAAGCCCCGACAAACACCTGCACAGCCCATACATACACTGAGATCATCACATAAACTCCTTCTTGACTTGAAATGAGACTCACAGATGAAATGAACGGACACAAACACTTCTGCTTTTAATGCAACAGCAGTTTAAAAGATGAGAACATGAGCACATTCGGTCAGTTCTGAAGGCTAGTTCAACAGTGCTGATTATTGTCAGTTAACTGTTCATTGAACCGACACACACACACACACAGAGCAAACCAATCGAGAAACACACCTTGATGTGTGATTATCATCAAAATGACTTGTTCTAGTTACTCATATTCATGACTGATCACCCATCACACAAAGAAGATGATCATACAATGACTCATTCACTGAACTTAGATATAGATTAAGATCTAGACTTTCATATATTTTACACAGCATGGGTCATAATTGCTTTACTTTGAACTAGAATAATTTGTCATTTATTTGATTTGCATTATATATATGTGACCCTGGGGCACAAAACCAGTCTTAAGTGTCAATTTTACGAAATTGAGATCTATACATCATCTAAAAGCTGAATAAATAATCTCTCTATTGATGTATGGTTTGTTAGGAGGACAATATTTGTCTGAGATACAACTATTTGAAAATCTGAAATCTGAGGGGTGCCAAAAAAATGTAAATATTGAGAAAATCATCTTTAAATTTGTCCAAATGAAGTTCTTAGCAATGCATATTACTAATCAAAAAATAAGTTTTGATGTATTTACGGTAGGAAATTTACAAAATATCTTCATGGAACATGATCTTTACTTAATATCCTAATTTTTTTTGGTGTAGTTGTTAGATCAAAAATTTTGACCCGTACAATGTATTTTTTGATTTTTTTTGTATTTTTGGCTATTGATTTAAGTTTGCTTTTGTGCTCCAGGGTCTCTCACACACACACACACACACACACACACACACACACACACACACACACACACACACACACACACACACACACACACACACACACATACATATGTATATATATACACATTAGCATAATAATACAACATCATACTGTAATCAATGAACTGAACACAACTGGCACAAAGATATTTGTAATATATTCAGAAGGGTTGTATAAAAGCACTTAACCTTCATCTGCTGTAATTATAAAATCTAATGCAATGAGTTATGTTATTGTTTATAAACAATATTCAATATTCATTTTTTTAAAGGAAAATGGCATGTAAAATGTTTGTATTGTAATCAAGTGTCAGCTGATCTTATTATTGCATTAAACTTAATTTAAAAGTAAGTTCAGATCAGCTTCATAAGTGAATCTGTGGATAGTCTGTAAATCTGAAGCACGTGCAGCACTTACCTGGAGTGAGAACGGAGACATGAGGGCATGAAGTTTGTCTTTCTGTGAGTGTGGGACTATTTGTACCAGCAGAAGATTTGAATAAAACCACACTGAGCCTCTGGAGACCACACTGCTGCAACTTCTTTTATTACACACAGATCACATTTGATTATTCAATATCCCAGTTTATTATACTAATAAATCTGAGAACGTGGAACAAATGCTTTGGAACTGAAAAATAAATTAGAATAAAACACACACACACACACACAAACACAAAACACAGATCACACACACACACACACACACACACACACACACACACTACTCAGTATTTATTTGCATAATTGCACTGTAACAAGGACACCTTAAATTAAAGCATATGTGTGTGTGTGTGTGTGTGTAAACATATGTGTGTGTGTGTGTGTGTGTGTGTGTGTGTGTGTGTGTGTGTATGTACATATATGTGTGTGTGTGTGTGTGTAGAGAGAGAGATTGCTGTTTTATATTTATTTTGAATACTTTTTTTTTTAATTAAATATTCCATATAAGTTCAATTCATATGTTTCAATACATGTTGAATAATATTTTAATTCCATGTTATTATTTGATATTTTATGTAACATTTTTATAATATATTTTACAATATTTTAATACCATATTATTTAATTATTATTTTATTATTATTAATAATATATGTTTCAATACTTGTTTGTTTCAGAGCATCATTGCAGGGGCTTTTTGATTAAGTTTGGATGGGAAACTGGACAAAATCCATACATATATAAGCTAGTTCTTGTTTCAGGTAATTGCGATGCATCAAGCAGTTTCTTGTAGGCGGACATAAAACAGAATTTTAAAGATGCATTAAAACAAATGATCTTCCAGCTGAACGCTCTCATGCTATAACGTGAACTAAATGACTAGACGAGCTCAGAGGGAGAGAAATTATTCATATAAAGATGACTCAGGGTTAAAATGAAGATGCATTATCCTCGGGGGACACATCGCTCAAGTTTTGAAACAAAAGATGAACTCCCTGATGTTTGCAGCCAACACAAACAGCGCTGTTTCATTTCACAGGGACACTATCGACACGGTGCAGGCGAAACTGATCACACACTCATTTGAGCACATCCTTGCACCTGCACTTCTTTTAAATAGACCTCAAGTAGACAAGTGTGTTTCGTAGACAACCTACAGAAACCGGCAGAAAAGCTATTATGAAGGCCTGAGCATGACGGTGCAGCCGGAGCAGTGAAGCTGAACCTCAGAGACAGATGGTGTCTCGCTGCAGGAAGAGCTCAGGCCATATCCGCACCTGCTGACTCCAAATGACAGCAGAAGCCTCATTTTGAATAGACTCTTTTTTAATTAATGCCTTGGTTTCATTGTGTGTCAGTCAAAGAGAAACACACGCGGTGGAAGAGTTATGATTTCATTTAGGAGGCACAGTGGGATTTTATTTGATGTTAAACGTGTTGATCACATTTTGCAATGAACTTAAACTGATCTTAAAAATATGTAGGTTTTATGTAGCTTTTATGTGACCCTGGAACACAAAACCAGTCATAAGGGTCAATTTCTCAAAATTGAGATTTATATATCATCTGAAAGCTGAATAAATAATCTTTTCACTGATGTATGGTTTGTTAGGAGGACAATATTTGTCTGAGATACAACTATTTGAAAATCTGGAATCTGAGGGAGCAAAAAAATCTAAATATTGAGAAAATCATCTTTAAAGTTGTTCAAATGAAGTTCTTAACAATGCATATTACTAATCAAAAATTAAGTTTTTACAGTAGGAAATTTACAAAATATTTTCATGGAACATGATCTTTACTTAATATCCTAATGATTTTTGGCAAAAAAAGAAAAATCAATAATTTTGACCCATACAATGTATTGTTGTCTATTGCTACAAATATACCCCAGTGACTTAAGACTGCTTTTGTGCTCCAGGGTCACACACACACACACACACACACACACACACATACACACACACACACACCAACACACACACACACACACACACACACACACACACATATATATATATATATATATATGGGTCAAAGATGTTAAGATTTCCGCATCAAAAGAAATTTACAAAAGTGATTTTATGTCCATAGAAAGCAGATTAAATGTAAGCAAAGTGTCTACTTTTAAGGTTTCAAATAAGTTTTTGGAGAATAAAATGTCAACATTTGATTGAAATAATATTACATTGTCATTCAGTGTAACACAATATTTATGTAAAAATTCAAACAACATGCTTATTCTGATACATTTACATTACATTTACATTTAGTCATTTAGCAGACGCTTTTATCCAAAGCGACTTACAAATGAGGACAATGGAAGCAATCAAAAACAACAAAAGAGCAACGATATATAAGTGTTATAACAAGTCTCAGTTAGCCTAAACACAGTATACGTAGCAAGGGCTATGATACATATGTACATATTAAATATATAAAAGAATAATGGAGCATATTAAATTTGATGCTGTTTAAATGAGTAAAAAAAAAGTCTTACTGACAAATGGGCGAAACCTAGGATCGTGGCAAATTATAAAAATGTCATTAGTATTTGGGGTGAAAATAATTAGACTTTTAATATGTTATAAATTGATTTTTGTTGTAAATAAATATGCCTGATGAGATTGTTACACTGAATGACAGTTTAGTGAGTGTCTTCTGTAAATCAGGGAAAAATGTATGATATTTATTTTTTTTTTATTTGTTTGGCCTTCCAAAAGAAGACACGACTAGAAATCATGTTTATATCACGTTTATAATGGGTTTTATGTTTATGTCTTGTCGCTCCGGCCGGACAGGGCATCATAGTATGTTAAGAGGCGTAAAATTTCCATCACACGCTTGAGGCTATTGGAACTTTGTGTACCGATGTTCAGATAGGGGATAGTGCAGTCAATTCTCTGGGTTCAGTGAAAGATTCAGTACCGCTGAAGATTTGTTACAAAATCTGGGGCTGAATAATAGACGCCTGGAACCGACACAGTAACAAGCTGTTCAAGAATTACTGAGTAACTATCTTTCTGTTTTCAGTAAAAGTGAGACAGATTTAGGGCGGACCCATAGGACCCTACAACAAATTGACACTGGGGGTGTGAAGCCCATTAAATTGGCTCCTCATCGGGTTTGCAGCAGGAGGTGGCAGATCATGTGAAGCAGATGCAGGAAGGGGGTATCATTCGACCATCCTGTAGTCCTTCGGCTGCTTCTGTTGTTCCGGTGAGAAAGAAAGATGGGTCATTGAGGTTCTGTGTCGATTATCGTAAGTTAAATTGTGTTACTAGAAAGGATGCATATTCTCTTCCATGTATTGATGATGCATTAGGTAGCCTAAATCATGTACAGTGGTTTTCTACTTTAGATTTAGCTAGTGGCTACTGGCAGGTCGAAGGGAGTGTGGTGAAGGTGAAAGTCGTGACATTTGCCAAGTATGGTAACCCATACTCGGAATTGGTGCTCTGCATTTAACCCATCCAAGTGCACACACACAGCAGTGAGAAGCACTGTGAACACACACCCGCAGCAGTGGGCAGCTTCATCTAGCGCCCGGATTGCTTGCTCAAGGGCACTTCAGACATGGGTATTGAGAGTGGAAGACAGCGCTGTTCATTCACTCCCCCCCACCTACAACTCCTGCCAGCACTGAGACTTGAACCTGTGACCTTCGAGTTACAAGTCCAACTCTCTAACCATTAGGCCACAGCTTCCCCCCAGGGAGTGGAAGCTATAGAACGCCCTAAAACAGCCTTTATAACAAGACAGTGGGGGTTTTTTTTGAATTTAATGTTCTTCATTTTGGGCTGTCCAATAGTCCAAATTACATTCCAAAGACTTATGGACTTGATTTTGGCAGATTTGCAGTGGTCCGTGTGTTGCGTTTACTTGGATGACTTGGGTGATTTTTAACTAGGGAACCCCTCGAAATGCAATTGAGCTAGTTTTGGGCTTGTAGCAAATGGGCGGGTTTTCTTGTGAAAACCTGGCAACCCTGAAGATGCTACAACAACAATCAACCGAAGACCGCAACATCAATAGACGGCACTTTGACAAGCACTTTTCTGAGGGAGTTATGGGAGTTAACTCTAGTTTAAACGAATATAAAGACAGTGTTATCGGTCATAACATGTGTCGAGAAATAGCGCAGACAGGATTAAGGTGATTATCAAATGCATTATAGTTTGAAAGTCTGCGCGTTCTGGGAGGCTGAACATATACTGGCTAGCCGCTTTGGACAAGCACGCCAGTAGCACTTCAAACGACAAAAACACATACAATTATGTCAAAATGCACGGCTTTGGTAAGTGATTTTTAAATACATGGCCTTAAATGAGTTATTAGTTCCAAAATAATCGTAAAGAGTTGGGAGAAAACCGGATATGTGTCAGATATGCATCATGCACGTCAGATTTTAAAGAGACAGCGCTGCTTTTAAAGTGAAACTTGCTGAAGTCTGTGAAATCACAGAAATGAAAAGGAGAAATCACTCGACTGTTCTAGTCGCTGATTAACTTTTGTAAAAATTTATTTATATGGTTTATGAATATACAATTTATAATTTATGTGAAGATTGTTTTACATTCACTTAAATTAAAAGTTATATTTTTCAGAGCCTAGATAAAAGTTAAAAAGTAACACTTTTCAATTATACTGTAATGTTGAATGGCTTTAATTAATGGCTAAAATTGAGAGGAAGATGCATTTAATGGAGACATCATCAGCAGTATTATCAAAAAATTAATTTGTGACTTGGTGAAGAGACGTCATTAAACATTTAAAATATACCATCTTTATGTTGTTTCTACATTCATTTGGAGGTTCAGTGTGAAATTCTGACAATATGTTAATAATCAATTAGTCATGATTAATTACAGAAAATGTGTGATTAGTTTTTTTTTTTTTTTTTTTTTTGTTACACAATGTTAACCTTTCATAGACGTTGCTGTTGGTAATATTAATACATTTTACTGCTGAATATGCATTTAATTTTAATTAATTATTTTATAGAACCACCCCATCTCCCTTGGCCCCCGTCAAATTTTAAATTCGATAATCCGGCCCTCAAATGAAACCAATTGAATAGCCCTGGTCTATGGTGCCAGAAATGTTGAGGTTATTGCATAATATAACAACTGGAGCCCATTTGGGAGTGCAAAAGCTACAAGAAAAGGTGAGGGGTCGTTTTTATTGGCCGGGATGGTATAAGGATGTGAAACGATAGTGTCAGGAATGTCCTGAATGTGCGGTTCATAAGGATAACGGTCCGGTCCCCCGGGCCCCCCTTATTCCTTCTGTAACGTCTCATCCTTATGAATGAGTTGCACTTGGCATATTAGGGCCCCTTCCTGAGACCCTCCTCAAAAATAAATGTGTTGGTTGTGGGGGACTACTTTTCAAAGTGAACAGAAGCGTACCCCCCCTCCCCCCAAACCACAGTAGCTGGAGTACTTGTAGAAGAGTGGGTGTGTCATTATGGAACCCCTAGAAGCCTGCATTCAGACCAAGGTTGAAATTTTGAATCAGATTTGTTTGGTGAATTGTGTCGGTTGCTAGGCATTAATAAGACAAGGACAACTCCATATCAACCTCAGTCAGATGGAATGATAGAGAGGTTTAATCGTACATCGCTGTCTATGTTGTCTTTTATGTTGATGTCAATCAACAGAACTGGGAGGTTCTTTTGCCTTATGTGATGATGGCCTATAGAAGTAGCGTTCATTCCAGTACTGGCTTTACCCCATATAAAGTTTTATTTGGTCAGGAGATGGTTTTACCAGTTGACATCATGATGGATGTAGATGGACAAGAGCGATTTGCAACTGTGAATGAGTATGTGAAGGGGTAGCTGAAAGTCTTGCAACAGTAGTGGGGGCAGTGAAAAATCATCAGGCTAGAGCCTCAGAACATCAAAAGCGGTATTTTGACTTTAAAGCCAAATTTCAGTATTATTCAGTGGGTGAGTTGGTGTGGCTAAAGAATAAGGCTAGGAAGAAAGGGGTGAGTCCAAAATTGCAAAAACGGTTTAAGGGCCCATATAGGGTTTGGAAAGGGTATCTGAAGTGTTGTATCGGATACAGCCAGAGGCTGGAGGTATAGATCACGTGGTGGGTTTGGAAAGGGTATTTTTAACTCAGGTGAAACCTTATGTCCCTTCTATGGTTGCAGAGTCTGTGGGTGGCCATACAACAGCCAAAGCTGACCATAAGACTACATCTGCCCCAATTACCCCTAAGAAAGAAAGGGGTCCAGGCTTTGGGTCTAGCCGGGTGTTTTGATGATCACGGCCACCTGATTTTTCTGTTGCTGGTGGGGGCGTCCATTCATTGGCTTCTGCCAGTGTCACCGAGGGGTTTCAGTCGGTTAGGTCACCTGCTGCTGCTGGAATATCTGCTTCACCTGGGCTGTCGGCTGCTAGCAGGGACTCTCAGACATCGCAGCTTTCTATTGAGGCTGAGGTGTCTTCGGCTTTCGGTGGAAGTTCCAATTGTGGACAGTTGTTGCCACCTCAGTGTCTCCGGTCATAGTGAGAGAGCCTCCCTTAACTGCTGGATCTACTGTTGCTGAGGGGGCTAGCAGGAGCGATTCGTCTGTGGCTGGGGGGAAATTGCCTACGCCAGCTATATCTGCTACAGAGCGGGGCGTCCCCTACGAACACGAAAACCCCCTGTGTGGTTCAAGGATTACGATGGACCTGTTTAAGGACACGAGGACGAGTCCTATTTTTTGAAGAGGGGAAGAAGTGTAATGATTATGATTCTATTGATGGTGCGTGACGTCACTGCTACGGACAAACACGGAAGGAATGATGTCTTCGAGCACACCTGTGGACAATGAACAATTTTGGGATGCTTTTAAATGTGGGGGAGGGGAAAGGTGAGGACGCTCTGTTGCCTGATAATTAACTGTGAAAGAGACTGAAATGGATAATTTAGATAGATAGGGAAGAGAGTGTAGGTGGACTTGGCAGGCTGTTTGAACGAAACATTTTCAGGATTGCCGCGGAGAGGAAGGTTGAGTCCTCACAGTGACGTCAGGGGGTTGTTTTGGAGTTGGGTTTTTGTTATTGCCGCGTTTTATTACAGAGTTGTGTGTTGTTGTTGTGCTCACACATTGGTGATTACTGTCCTCCCGAATTGTATGTTGATTGCCTGTGCTGGTTATTACACATAGGGCATCTGATTTAGGGTTGGAGTTTCTAATTAAGTGTGCTTTGCATGAGATTTCACACTATTTATTGTTTGCTGTGAATTTGGAATGAGTACTTGGGTTCTCTTTTAAATGTGTCACGGTTTAATGAAATAATATGACCAGTGTATGTAATCAGGATATTCAAGTGAGACAACGCCAAATGGCTGCTATAGTTGTTAATAAAAAGTGTATTCTTTTGTGATTCCTGATCTTGAGTGTGTTTTGAGTGCTCCTCCCGGACCAGACCGGGTTAAAATTAAAGGTGGTGGCAGAATAGGTGTTAATCCGCAATAATGAATCTTACCAGTGGCCCCTAGTGGTGGCCAAATTTAATACAATATGCTGCAGGGAGATACCACAAGTACAGTACTTTTCCTAAACTGTGTTGCTATTATGCAATAATCTCAGGGCAGTTACCATATTCATAATTTGTAGGTTTTAAGAAGATTACAGCAGCTGGAAAATCCACCTCAATGTATGGTTGATCATCCAGGCCTGTTTAAATGTGTTCTCGCTTCAGAATGCATTAAAACATCTGCCGAGCAGTCTATAGGTCTTTAGGTTTAAGGGGAATGGAAGGGTAAGTTGTGTTTTGATTCATTTCCGTCATAATTTATCATCACTTATCTATTGTAACATAAGCGACTGCAAAGCAAAGCATAAAGTTCACTATAGGTAACTGATCAACTGTAGTGTAATTTTTAATAACCACATAACACACCATTCAGCATGAAATACCAAATAATGAATAGACACAAAACTGTTTGGACTAGCATTTATTGACAGAAATACTGTTTTACTGAATTCCACAGAGGTTTGTAATAAGTTATATATATATATATATATATATATATATATATATATATATATATATATATATATATATATATGAATTCCACAGACCAATATTTATTTTGTTTTTTGCATTTTTTCTGCAATTTTTAATATATATATATATATATATATATATATATATATATATATATATATATATATATATAAAAAATTGCAGAAAAAAATGCAAAAAACAAACAGACATAAATAAATGAAAGATAAGTTCCAACAGGTTGTCCACGTAATCTGTATAATAAAAAAAAATATTTGTTGTTATTTTCAGTTTACTCTGAAGTTGCGTTGCTCACTTAGTGTTGTGGCTACATGGTTTTGTATACAAAATTGTCTAGAAAAAAAAAAAATATACAGTAAGTGGAACTTATTAAACTTTATATTTAAAAACAAGTAAAAAAAAATACATAATTGAATTTAAGGGAAAAAAAGTCATGTCTGTCGTATGCACATATACTCATGAGTTACATTGACACTGATAATAGGGTAAACACACCTGCTCTCAACCACTTGCTCTTGTCCGTTGTAGTGCGTTGCGGATGCAAACACCGTGGGAAAACTGGATCATCATGTGTGTGCATGTCTCGGATATGATTAAGAATTGACGTCCACTTTGCCACTCGCTCTGGCCCTAATAAAGAAGAAGCTGCTGTCCAATATATGTGTTTTTTTATACTGCGTCTTTGTTCTGAGCAATCCTCAGCAGTTTCTTTGATACTCCGAATAATATAAACAAACTTTACTTCAGCCATGCAGAAAGATACTGTGTGTTTATTGAACACAAACTAATATAATAAAAAGGAAGTTCTGATCAAAGGTATGGTTTTGTATCATGTTTTGTAATAAAATTTTACTGAATTGTTTAAAAAATAACCAGTCTGTGAGACTATGACAGTTATTAGGCAGATAAACAACACATACCCAGACAGGAGCGAATACCTTTTTCGATGTGCCATACATCGTAATACTGTGAGATGTTGGCCTCAAGAGATCAAGGTTCCTCCTCAGACCCTCTTTCTCCATGTTGTTGCTCCCTCCAACTTCATTACTCGGATTACAAAATAAAGTGCATATATATATAATAATTGTTGTCAATGCCTGTTATGTTAGCGAATAACTACACAGTAAAAAAAAAAAAATCCCTGTGCCTTTTTTTTCTGTACATTTACTTTTGCATATGCATTACATCTTGCATAAGTCTGTAATGTTAGACTCACCTGAACTAGTTGGAGATCAATAGTAGTGCTGGTCCTTGGGACCTTTACGTAGAAAATGAATGTTTACTTTGAAAAAAAAAAAAAATGTGATTAATACAATCGAACTGATTGCACTGATCTTGTCACATCTGTTGGCTCAGTCTAGGTTGTGACAGATCATATGTGGAATCCATAGGCTCTTCCACATTCATACCTGAGCTGGCTCCAGAAGGGTCCTCCTCTTCCTCCTCTAGCTCCAAGAGAGATTTGGCCTCTTTACTGGTGTTGATGAAAGTGGTATTGACCGGCCAACACTAATATCTGGGTATAACATAGTTGTTGCTTCTGTAGTGCGGGCGTTGAGCTGGGTGAAATTAATTAGTTTCTTTTGGCTGGCCACATGTTGCACCATGTCCAATTCTTCAGATGTACTTGCCTATACAAAAGCCAATAAGTGATCAGATAACAACTTTTTCTGGCATAATATTGAAAAACATAAATTAGAGTATTTATAGTCTTGAAACATATGCATTGCAGGATGTAAACAGTATTTTGCAGGTATTGCAGTTATAACTGTTACAACACAATTTTTTTTTTTACATTACTTATTAATAATTAAAAGACACCGTTATAAACCATCTACAAAAGTAAGCTTAATGTAGTGTTACCATGTTAACTTTACCACCTGCGTACACAGTTGTAATAACACAATAACCAAAACGTGTTGTTCATTATAAACATAGGATTATGAATTATATTGAGAACGTCGCACATAGAAAACATGCCGTAATGTACTCTGAGTGTAAAATTTAGCCGTATTCATCGTGAAACGTGCAAGCGATTTGCAAAGATTAATATAAAGGTTAATGAAACGTTACACTCACTTCTTCTGGAGGTGCAGCAGGAACACGAATAGTTAGTTGGTACCGATCCTTTTTTCAGGAGCAGCTTCTTAGCAAAACCAGCTTTATACTGACCCTCGTTTATGTTTAAATCAGTCTGGTGAGAAATGATTCATGCATTTATGATGGCATTTGTTTTGTTAGGGGTGATTTTTACCTTCGAAAACAAAAATATGAAAGTGTTTATTTTGATGTTGGGATTTAGGAACATCAAAATGACTGATGTGTTCTTTATTACCATAGACATATAAATACCTAGACGCCTTATTGGCCGCTCGACCGCACGTCAGTGTGTTATTTCACCAACACTTCATGGCCTATGTGTACTAGCTTGCTTGATTAACATTAGTTATTCGCATTTACGCGTTACATTAAGTGTTTCCCACATGAGGTACTTTGTGTTGTACATTGCCATGACGTTAGAGTGACCATATTTCCTCTTTTTCCCTGACATGTCCTCTTTTTGGACCTAAAAAAATGCCTCCAGTCGGGATTTTTGAATCGCCCAAAATGTCAGGGATTCGGCTTTTACTTTACTTTTTTATTTAAATCTCTTTTGAATGAGCGCTCGCTGTTCACTTTCACTTCTGTTTACGCGATCATGCACGCTCTGTGTAAAGATCAGATATTTGTCATTAAGCTCAGGATCTGTTGAGCACCAGATCCTCCAGCCATCTTTCTCTCCTCAACCCGTGATCAGTCAAATCTGACTCCTGCAGCTCGTGTTGAATGAAGGGTTGCCAAGTCTGTATTTTTTTCCTATGGCTACTTTTAAACTGTTAATGGGTTGATTATCCCCGTTGGTTTTGGGTTTCAGGATTTTCTTAATTAAATTTGGTTGAAGTGTTTTTATTGTGGGTTTTTGGTTTCTGATTTTGATTAATTTGGTTTAGATGTTAAGTTTTGTGAAGGAGGGCCACTTTGAGGGGCGTCGGACTGGGGGTAAAACCAGTACTGATTACCAGGGCCCCAAAGGAAGAGAGGGCCCTTGAAAAGTCTGGAATATATTTTATTTTACCTGGATATTTTCATGATGGGGGGGGGGGGCATGGGGGCCCATCAGGACTGCTTATGCATAGGGCCCTGGATCTTGTGCAACGCCCCTGGCCACTGGTAGGAAGCTTTTTGGCTGTGCTTATGATCAATAAGCATAATAGTAACTGTAAAATATGTATTTTCGGTATGAAAATGACATTTTCAGTTTTGATATTTGGGATATGGTCATTGCACTACTTTAACCACCAACACAAACCACACCCCAGAAGTCCCCCACAACCCCCAACCCCACCCCCGCACCCACTGACCTCTATTTGGAAAACTAAAATATGGTCACTCAACATGACGTTCATGTGCGCACAAAACTGCTAATTTTAAATTGGAAATTAATGTTGAATTGCTTTGCTTGTTAAGATAATGTAAACCCATGAGGTAAGAAAAAGCATATTCTTATATCTTAAAGCTTCTGGTTACATGAGCCTAAGCCCTTTACAATAAAATCCATGCAAAAGTTAATATCATTTTAGAATACAGTATAGGATGTACCGAATATTCTTCAGTTTTATGCAAAACGGAACTACAACAAATAGAATATCTGATCTCTGTCATGGCCAAAAATAAATGAAAAAAAAAAAAGAAAAAAAATCTCTGTCATGAAAAAAAAATATAAATATGATATATATAATAAAATATAAAAAAAAAAAAAAAAAAAAAAAAAATATATATATATATATATATATATATATATATATATAGTATGTGTATTGTATTATATATATATATATATGTATTATATTTAGTTGTGTTTGTGACATGTAAACTTGTAACAATGTATCTTACAAGATAACACGATGTAACCTCGCTCTCACTTGAAATCTGTCCCCACATCAAGTCCTTGAATTGGAGTGCTTGAAAGGTCCTTGAATTTGAAGTTAATACAGGTGTGGGAACCCTGTATATAAATGTAAGGAATTATTAATTATTATTATTTAAATATAACCAGTTTCTTCAGTCAATCACAATACTATAGACTGCATTTAAAATGATTTACACAGGCTGATCATGTACTGTATGTGTCTTTACACAAAAACTGCATAATGTATAGCCTAGAAATGTAAAACACAGGTACTCATTAGTGAGCAATATCATGACAAAATCATTGTTTATTATTGCCCTTCATGTTGTAATAATGATTATTAATTTTGATTAATAGAAGGTTTTGAGGGGGAGCATCTCATATTCTGGTCTGTTAAACATAACTATACTATACATTTTGTTGTACAATGTAAACTGCACACACTCACACCCCAAACATTCATATGTATTTACATATATGGAAAAATATAAAACCGTTTCAAATATTTGTGTTTTCTGCACGGGTGTGTGTAATGTGCATTCTAGAACAAAATGTCAAGCATCGTCAAGTTGTTTAGATTATTTTACTCATTAATTGAAAAAAATGTATTCAAATCTTGAGGGAAGCGGTGTAGAATTAGTCTTTATTAGTCAGGTTTTGTCACAACTAAACCCCTCTATTCCCAAACAAATATCAGATCTAAAGCTAGAACTGAAAACTGAAATAAAAATGTTAATCTTGAGCTGAGATTGATTCAGAGGATTTTGTATTTTATATATATATATATATATATATATATGTGTGTGTGTGTGTACATGCATATATTATACTTAAGGAGTATTAATTAAACACAATTTGGAATTCACGTCCGCAATTTTTTGTGTTGTGTCATTAGTTGTGTCGTAATCTGTTTAATAATTACTACACAAATACTATTATAAAACAACATTTCACGATTATTTATTTTACTTTATAATTTACTATTAATTTATTCTTAATTTTTTATTCCTAAATTCTGTATTATTCCATCCTTGATATTACAGATTCTTCTTGCTATTATTCATCTATTGTTGTTCATTTATTTATTATGGTATTATACACATACTTTGTGCTATTATAAATCTATTATATCACTTATGATATTGTACTGTTGTACTCGCTTTTTATATTACTCACTTTACTACAAGTTGTACAACATATTTTTTAATATCACTTTTACTGTATTTTTACTGTGCGCTGTATCAGTGCATAATATTTAACCACTGTAACTAAGTTTTACTGGATCCATAAAGGCTTATCAGTCACATGTGTTATTGTTTGTTGTGGAGTTTATCTGAGTGCTATCAAAATAAAAAGCACACTACCAGTTTGTCATCTTTTGATTTGTATTCGCTGGTTGTATTCAGTTTCTCAATGATGGTAAATTATTAGTATTTAAAGATGTATCATTTCGATTTTTCCCAGTATTTCAAAGGGAATGAGCTGTGTTCTGACCTGAAGCACAAGAAAAGCTCAAATGTTGGGGTTGAAAGCAATAAAACAACTTAATTTAATTTAATGTACATTCAAATTACATTACATATATATGTCACAGTTATACTACATTAACATTAGAATTGTAAACCGAAAAAATCAACAAGTGAGACAAGCGTGAGCTTTCACAATTTCTTACAAAAATTAATAACTTTCCAAACCTAACTAAATAACTTGAGGCAAAGTTGTTTTTAACTGCATGTAGATCACAAAACTCTGAAATCGGTGATAAATGTAGACATTATCGTGTTTTTATCCAGAAAAAAATGCAGCTCCCCGTTTACTTCCATTTATTTTTAAGGCAGTCTTGATTAAACAAAACCCACTGGATGGATTTTTATCATTATAGTGCATGTACCATTATATGACCCCTTTAAAAAATTTGGGGGGGGAAACAACATCAATTTAAAGATGTATTAGACTTATTGTTTTTGTGCTTAAACCATAGACTGCTTAAACCCTTTTTCGTCTTTGACCCATATATATCCTATATATGCTACCGTAATTAATAATTTTTTTATTAATCAAGGGTGCATGAAATTGATCAAATAAGACAGTAAAGACACTTATAATGTATCAAACAACTTCTATTTTAAATAAATGCAGTTCTTTTGACCTGTCTATTGATCTGTGAATCCTGAAAAATACATTTAGTCACAGTTTCCACAAACATATTCAGCGCCACAACTGTGTTCAACATTGCAAATAATCAGAAATGTTTCTTGAGCAGCAAATTAGCATATTAGAATGATTTCTGAAGATCATGTGACACTGAAGACTGGAGTAATGATGCTGAAAATTAAAACAAACACATATTTTTACAGTAGATTCACATAGAAAACAGCTATTAGAATTTATATTTCACAGTTTGATCAAATATAATATTATAGTAAATATATATTATATTAAACTGAACACAATTTGCCCGCACATTTGCATTACATTCATACTGAGCTTCATTTGATCATCATTGCACACACACAGATCGAATTGTTCACACATTAGTCTTTATTTGGTAAATGAATGTAATGCATTTCATTTGTTTGTTGATAACAACACTGAAAAAGGTTTGGCAGATACTTGATCACGTTTCTCAACAATTGTCAATAATTACAGGTCATGAAGATGATGCGTTATCCATATACAAGGCAAAAGATACAAAGCCTGAACATAAGTCCACAGTCCTTCACTTTTTAAATATAAAACAAACCCAAACTGGACAACAGAGGGAGACATTCTGCAACAATTTGATTGCAAAAAAAAAAAAAAAAAAATATGCTTTTTCATGCATCTTGTTATGTATATTTTTTTTTGTGTGTTTTTTTGTTTGTCATTACAGTAAGTCAGTTGTGCTGAAGGGTAAATTTGACTCAGATTTCTCAGTAATATGTCTATACACCGCAGATTATTTTAAATGATCATTTCCCAGTGAAAGTCATTACCAGCCACAAATGCATACATATATAAACTTCATAATATTAATTATCACTTAGTTGCACTTCACAGATGAAATAATATTACAGTATGGTCATTTGTTATATTTTGTATTTTGGTTGAAGTTTTAAAGCAATTCTTATGTTAAATGCGTAACACTTAATCTTCAACATTTACTAATGTTTTTAAATTAAAAGTTGTGTTAGCATTAGGAAATGCACTGTGAACTAACACAAACACAAATAACTGTTTCTATTAATGCATTAACCCATATTAATATAAAAAATCACTAGGCTATGTTAGATAATGCATTAACTCATGCTAACAAATTAGACCTTCTCTACTTAAAGAAAGAAGCCGTAAATATGGGTTTGCACCTTTGTACAATTTAATTAAATCGCAATCGTGCTTTCTCCATAAATGGCCTGACAATAAGAGTGTTAGAGGAATCATTTAATTAGACCTGAGGATTATTCTGCTTGGGTGGGTTGTAATAAATTGGATCCTTACAATAAATAACTGGGCAAAAATTGAGCTGTGGCAGCTTAGCAACAAAAGGGGAATGACGGGCACATCTCAGCAAAGCCTGACATTGAGATATACTACATCCTTAAGATGACACTCACACACGCTATGAGAGAAAAGCAGCACACAATACACAGCATTCATTCAAGCATCTACTGAAGAAGGTGACGAATGAGTCAATCTTCCAGATTTAACCGAATGGTTCATCCACACAAAATTAAAATGTGCTCACCCTTAGGTCATCCGAGATGTAGATGAGTTTGTTTCTTCATCAGATTTAGAGAAATGTAGCATTGCATCAGTGTCTCAGCAATGGATGCTCTGCAGTGAATGGGTGCCGTCAGAATGAGAGTCCAAACAGCTGATAAAAACATCACAATAATGGTGTGAACTGATGGTAAAGATTTTTGTTGATTATTGTGATGTTTTTATCAACTGTTTGGACTCTCATTCTGACGGCACCCATTCACTGCATAGCATCCATTGATGAGACACTGATGCAGTGCTACATTTCTCCAAATCTGATGATGAAACAAACTCATCTACATCTTGGAAATATGAATATTTTGAGTGAACTATTCTTTTAATAACACAGACATTTGATATGATGAATGATGGACATCTTTGAAATTTGTTATTAATATAAAGGAAATGCTATATTGTACCCACACCATCAGACAAGAGACTCTAGGCAACCTGACATAAGATACAACACTAGTACATGACACACTAACACACACCCTACTCTGCCTGACGGTCAAAGGCACATTGAACTGAACCCAAAGTACTTGACGAATACTGCGATAACCACTTTGCTGTCATCAATACTTCCCCGGGTTTCAAAATATGTTTGTTTGCATGCTAGAAAAAACGGTTTACACTTGTTTAAACATGAACTCGTTCACTTTTCAACACTTGCAGCGTAACAGATCTGATTCTGACCCTTAGAAATCAGACGGACTGCAGTAAACAAGTTCAGTTTTAGCCCTTCGCAAATGTTAAAATGTTCTAAACCCCTCAAACGGGCGAGAGCTGAAAACGTTCTGTTAATACCAGCTCAATATATACACATTATACAGCTCAATGAGCGACATTTTCATTAGCGTTTTATTTACAAGCATAGAATAGTAAATGAATTGATTGTACATTCAGGTGGAGGGTTTATTGTTAAAGCTCTGTGAATGAATGCACATGGTTTCTGCGTCTCTCATTCTGTGTCTTTTTGAGCGATTATTTAAGGCACTTGCAGCGTCGTTGTATCAGCCTTGCTAGAATAAATAATTGTTTTAAAAGTCCTCCAAGCAATGCAGATGTAAAGCACGGCTGCTGATGCTATTCATCATCACTAACAGAATGATGGATCTCATGTTTTATATAATGAGGTATATTTTTGGCAAGAACAACTGCACAATTATAAATACGTTAGTAAAGCCAGTGGCCATATGGTTACTTCATACTTCATTTGGACAATTACAACATAATTCAATGAAACTTCCTTCAGGTCTGATAACGATTAAGCTCTAAACCGAACTGAAGATTAGACTACAGTTCTGTTTCAAAACCTAGTGTGCATTTAACTCCTGATTCCTAAAGAATTCCAATCTAATCTCAAGATAATTAGTACATATTTTATGAGGTGGCTAATCCGTACAAATTTTTGCAAAATCGTACATATTTCATGAGTTCCCCAATTCATATGAATTCGTACAAATGACCTAAACCTTGGGTCTAGACAAATCGTACAAAATCGTACGAGTGAGATTGTATGAATTTGTGCAAATTAGCCATTGAGTTTTTGTGGAATTTAGACATTTAGTACTACAATGGATTGATGAGGTAGTGATTTTCATTTGTGTTTTTTTTAGTGTTTTTTTTTGGATTTTTTTTTTTGTGAATTTTAGTGTTTAATTTTTGTCTTAAATGCTGCTGCATACACTTTTTGGAGCAGCCTGAATATGTTGTTTAGACAGGAACTGGAAGCATACTAAGTTTTGTAACAGAGCCCATCTTTTCCTCCCCCTTTTCACTTTCCTCTACCAAAATAAAACTCTACTGGGAACCGGAGGCGAAATATTACCAGGAAAGATCTTTAAATGTAAACAAGATATTCTAAGTATAACAACAAATAAATATGTCACAGAAATGTACATCTTTGTTTAGATTTCGGAGACCTTTTCTATGCAGCCTTGTCGAGCATCACTCGCTCATCTAGTATCCGTCGTCACAAAAAGCCTTGAATAATAAGAAGCCTCTAACAAGCTGGGCCTTGTGTTTGCACAAACAGAATGAAATCATGTTTACCCAATGAGGGCTTGTCTTTGAACTTTAAAGACAATTTTGGCACTGAACATACACTCATAATATACACAACAGCTTTAGAATTTCTTCAGACAGTAACACCAAACAAAGCAACTAGAGTTATTTACAGTAAATGACATTCGTTTGCTCATCGCTTAAATACATCAGACGAGTCAGAGCAGATCGAGCTCACCCAAATGTGGTTTGGTTTCCGTTTAGGTATTTATTGTTGTTCTTAAATACTGAATCTCTCCCAGCGCACGTGATCTGAGACTTTCCGTGGACCACGTTCATGTAACATCTAATATCAGACTTGTATCTCCTCCTCAGATGCTGGTCTGAAGGTCTCCGTTGAGCAGCGCGGCGTTGTGCGTTTCGGACATGACGTCGTTGACCATTCGAGTCCTGTCCTGACGACTGTCGCTGCGTTCGATCTCATCCAAGCCGCCGACTCTTTTAAGACACAGGACGTTTTGGAAGCTCTTCTTGAAGTTGTCCGACAAGAAGGCGTATAGGATGGGGTTGGCGCAGCTGTTGGCGTAACCCAGCACCACCACGAAGTCAAAGGTGCTCTTCAGCACAGATGTGGTGGGAACGGTTCCGGTCACAGAGGTCACGTTGAATACGTAGAAAGGTAGCCAGCATAAGACGAACACCACCACTACGATAGACACCATACGGGTGACTTTCCGCTCAGAGCGCTTTCGTTTGGTGGAGCCGACTCGCATGCCGGAGGATTTCACCTTTATGACGATGAGCAGGTAGCACATGGAGATGACTATCAGTGGTAAGAAAAACCCCATGAAAAAGGTGTAGAAGATGAAAGCGGTGTAGTAGGTGTTCTGTGGCTCCGGCCACAACATGGTACAAGTCCGGGACTCGTTCATTTTAGTGTTCACACCGCTGTAGATCATAATCGGCAGGTTGACCAGCAGAGAAATCACCCACATGGCCAGACTGATGGTTTTGGCCATGCGCGGCTTTCGCCATTTGGTGGATTTGATCGGATGCACCACGGCCAAGTATCGATCGAAGCTCATGACCGTCAGAAAGAAGATGCTGGTGAACTGGTTCATGGAGTCCACGGTTAGGACGATGCGGCATATCGCCGATCCAAAGGGCCAGTGGAGCAGCGAGAGCTGAATGGCGATGAAAGGCAAGCTCAACATGCAGAGGACATCCGCCACGGCCAGGTTCAGTATGTAGATGTTGGTGACGGTCTTCATCTTGGCGTAGCGCAGGATGACGTAAATGACCAGGGCGTTCCCACAGAGCCCCACTGCGCAGACGACGAAGTACACAAACGTGATGACTGCTGAGCTGATTTGGACGAAGCCAGGGTCAGTGGTATTGTGAGGGGAAATCTCCAGACCAAAGTCAGACTCGTTCCCGGGAAAGAAACTATCATTGAGGAGGTGATCAGGGAGGGACATGTTGGAATTGGACATAAATGTCCATTTTGTGCCCATTTTGGCAGTGTTCTGTAGTGTTTATTCACCGGCTTATGAAGATAGAGTCTGCAGTTTAATGCGAAACCTGTGTGCATTGATAAAAACAAGGAGATATGAGTGAACAACCAAGCTTGTCATTTTGAAAATGTCTCATCTACGTCTGCCTTCTTTTTTGTCTTGGTTGAAGTAAAACCTAATCAAAGAAACACCATGTGAGTGTCGATGTTCATACACTCTTGAAAATAAAGGTGCTTCAAAAGGTTCTTCAAGTGATGGTCATGGAAGAACCATTTTTGGTTCCACAAAGAACCATTCAGTCAAAGGTTCTTTAAAGAACGATCTCTTTCTTGCGTTTTTGTAATCTGAAGAACCTTCTTTCAACACACACACGTACACACACACACACACACACACACAAAAAACGTTTTGTGAAACAGAAAGGTTCTTAAGATGTTAAAGGTTCTTTATGGAACCATTTCGACGAAAAGGTTATTCTATGGCATCGTGAAGCACCTTTATTTTTAAGATTGTACATAATAATTGTAGACTTGTTTTGGGTGGATTAATGGAAGAGTCACTCTGGCCCTGATTTGAGACTCAATACAGACTCATTGTTAAAATGACTTACTGATAATTAGAAATTGACATTTTAAACGTTATATAATGTATACTCTTAGAATTTATATGAGTGTTTTCACTTGGTCAGTTCATGCATTTGAGACAAATACTAGTGTAAATGGTTGTTAACCTGCCCCAGATGGGTTAACGTCAGCACACAAAAGTTTGGGAATCCCACACGCAATTGAGCAATCATGGATAACACTAACGGATTGAGCAATAACGAATCTCAACTAATAATTGCGATATGGAGCACGCAACAGAAAATTTTTCTGATATGTTTGCATATTGCGAGAGAACAGCAGACTGGATTTATATCCGTTCTGCTGAAGCACATACAAATGAAAACAATATACAAAATAAAAATTTGACATTTCTATGGCCAAGTGAAAATGGAATGCATGCAAAGTAAAGCGTATGACTTTGGATTCATAATCAGTTTTGATAAAAGGGCTGTTTACATTTAATCACTAAATGTAAACAGCCCTTTTATCAAAAATGATTAGGAATCCAAAGTCATTCGTTTTACTTGCCCTGCAATTTTAAGGTCACGCGCTGCTGGATTGTCAATTCTGCTCACAGGTCTGATCTGCAACTTTGAATAAACAAGGACTTTACCTCGTCTGTCTGGTTTCTACAGCTCATTGACTTTTGCCCTAGCAAATATTGGTTTAATTGGTCTTTATTGAGCAAACAGCACAACAATTTGATCCCGCAGAGATCAGGTATAAGAAACAATGCGGACCTAATTTTGCTGTAGACCTACAGCTCACCCAACGCTCTTCATATGAATGAATTAATATAAAAGTGAAGTACTGCAGTGTTGTTCTGCCGTTTAGACTACATACATCCATCCAAATCGTGTCTGTCTTCATCCCACACAGTATCACAGCATCTTAAACTGAGAAAGAACAGCTCTGCAGAAACCCAGTTGAGATTAAATCAAACCCTAGAGTTTCCTGCGCTTAAAAAGACTCTCGATTGATCAGTCCGCGTAAATGTATTTAATTAAGCAATTAATAAGATAATTAAGCATCCCATTCTGTCTTTCTCTTTGTATAGGCTACTAAATATATCCTGCGTGCGCTTTTCAGCCGGTAGCTACTCGATATAAATTGTCAAATAATGGATTATTATAGAAAACAGGACACAGAATTAGTTATAGCCTATAAACAGCCACCTGACTATTCTATAACTGTTTTAACTATTAATAATTTGCGTAATTATAGCGTATGCTTTTTATTAAAAAAAAAGTTACATTTTAAATAATATGCTCACAACTACATGTGATGTGAATTAGTATGTTGCAAAAATAAACAATTTTTAAACACTGCACTGATGTGTTTCATTATAATTATTTACCTGTGGTTTTTGGGCACCTTTTGGAGATCCATTCCTGGAATATAACAGCTTTAAATGCTTCCACGGATCACCATAATATAACCGCAAAAGTGTGCGCTCAAAGTGCGAAATCCAACTAAGAATTAACGGCGCTCGCACTTGACGCCTCCTGATAAGCTCGCGCGCGTCCGTTCGTGCGTCAGGACACCGGCAGTTCTCCTCAGATAACAAACGATCGTTATTTCTTTAGAAAAAAAAAAACTAAAACATTTGTTAAGAGGCGAATGACGCACTTAAACTAGACCAAAAATAAGATTCAAGTCATGAAAACGAGATTTCGGGGGCAGCGGTCGAATTCCTTTGGTATTTTCAGTCAGAGATGAGAGATGTCAGTGAGATCCTCGTGCGCGCGAGTGCAGCTTCCCGCGCTGCTGATCCGCTGAGCGCGCGCTTCCCGCGCTCCTTGATATATCCCGCTCCGCGCGCGAGACGCGTTCATCTAAACCACGTGAAAGGCTATACTCAGTTGTTTTTGCTGTGTGGTCTCGATAAGGATACGGAAATATGGCAGGGGTCAACATAATTATTTATATGAATCCCTGAATGCTTAAAATTAGATTTGGTTAAAATAAATGCACGTGGGAATAGATCCAGAAACTTTAAATGAGTCATATCATGAGAAATCGTATCTTCCCAATTCTTTGAGATTAAAGAGGTTGATGACCTGTTGTTGTGAATGTAGCTACATCATAACATCTGAGGGGTAAGTTGTAACTTGTAACGTGACCATATGACAGCTCAAAATGTTATCTGATCTAATGAAAAAAAATTAGCCTAAATTAAATTATTTTGTCAATAAAACACACACACACACACACACACACACACACAAATATATATTGCAACCATCTTTGGTAGGCTACGGGCCACATAAACGAGCCAAAATGCTTTATATTTCTTGAAATAATAATTTCTGAACATTAAACATAGATTGTCAGTCTTTATTCACCTGTTTCTCGTAGTTTCTCATTAAAATTCATTAAAGTAAATAGTGTAACAACATTGTTAAAACATTCCCGCAACTGAAATATAAAACTTTAGTGTCTTCTACTAGTTTTCGAAGCATTAAAAAAAATATCTAAATTGACAAATGACAGATCGGAGATTAAAATAATAGCAGATTTGTCTCATTTTAAATGAATAATAAAAACTGAGATAAAAAATTTACTTAAGCCAGAAATGTACTTTTACTATGATTAAATAAATGTTCAGTGAAATCTCCGCTTCACAGCGGTGAAAATTTTGAATTTGCGCACTTTTTTCTCTATATAGTGTTGATATGGTAACTAGTAAATACTATACATTTTGTGTCAGGGTTGGTGTCAGGTCCAGACTCTAAAACCAGACAAATGTGTGTGGAGAGGACCAGCCTGCCACAGCACAAATATCCTGGAGGACCACGCCCACTGATAAGGCCTTAATAAGAGTGATAAGAGTGCGCTCTGACCCCCATTGTTGACAGGAGGCCAGAGGACTTGTAGGCCAGTGTGATGGTTTCAACCACCCACCGACTCATGGTTTGCTTGGTCGCTGTAACCCCTTTCTCAGGTGGACTGAAGAAAACGAATAACTGATCTGCCTTACACCACTAGGCAGCTCTGTGGACGTAAGCGTCCAGTGCTCACACTGGACTGAGCAGATTGAGTCTTTCCTGGCCTGCTTCCTGGAAGGGGGGAGGACAGAAGGCCTGTAGTACTATGGGACCCGGCGAAGAGGTGGGCACCTCAGGGAAATACCCGGGTCCCGGGTAAAGAATGCCCTAACCATGCCTGGGGCGAACTCCAGGCATGACACTGAAAGTGCCTGAAGGCCCCCTATCCTCTTTAATGAAGATATAGCAAGGAGGAAGACTGTCTTCAGCATGAGTAGCTTGTCAGAGACATCTTCAATGGGTTCGAAAGGAGCATTGCACAAAGCCTCCAGAACCACCGCCAGCCCCATGAGGGCACCTTAGTGTGCTGTACTGGCCTCAGCCACTGGGTGCCATGGAGGAAACGTGTAACTAACGGGTGTTTCCCCAATGATTGACCACCCAGAAGGGTGTGTTAAGCAGCTATGGCCGCCATGTAAACCTTCAGAGTAGAGGGGGATAACCCTGTGGAAAAACGCTCCTGCAGAAACTCTAGAACTGTACCAACTGGGCAGTTGACTGGGTCTTGCAGTCGCTGTCCGCACCAAGAACTGAAAAGCTTCCACTTCAAGGTGTACAGTTTCCTCGTGGTGGGAGCCCTGGATTGGAGTATGGTCTCAACATCCTCAGTTGAGAAACCGGATGCTATGAGCTGTGCCCCCTCAGGGGCCACACCCACAACTTCCACAACTCCGGGTGGGAGTGACCCACAACTTGAACAATTCTGGGTGGGAGTGGAGTGTGGTTAGTGTTGGGGGGTATAGAGTAGTGTCTCCAGAACTCCCGGGAACAGAGCAATCAGTGGAAATGTGTACAGACAAAGCCTCAGCCACTTCTGTACCAGCGGGACTGGATGCGTGAGAGAGAACCAGAGCAGACAGCATGTTGTGTCCTACGACATGAATAGATCCACTTCTACCTGGCCGAACTCCCTCCAAAGGAGGTCCACCACTTCTGAGTGGTGCCTCCATTCCCTGGGCCTCAGCCCCTGTCTCGACAGGATATCTGCTCCCTGATTGAGATGCCCAGGGATGTAGACTACTCTTAGAGAGGAACTTTCTCTGAGCCCACAGGAGGATCTGGTGCGCCAGCCTGTATAGGAGGCATGAGCGCAGACCCCCCTGCCAGTTCATTTACAGGGATGGGCCTTGAGACAGGAACCAAGATTTTTTCCACATGTCTAAGGCATGTAAGCATCACCGCGCGACCTTGATCGTGCAAAGCGGGTTCCTCCCCTGGGAAAACCCTTTGGTTCTGAGCCACCACTGCAAGGGTCTCATGTACAGCAGGCCAAAAGGTATCATGTTAGACACAGCTGCCATCAGACCCAGCAGTCTCTGAAACTGTTTGACAGTGAGTGACTGGGCTTCCCTCATGCCCCTCACGGCTGTGAGAATCACTTCGATACGAGCAGGAGACAACTGTGCCCACACCATACCCAGATATGTGGTTCTGTGAAGTGGAGAAAGCACTTTTTTCTTGGCGTTTAGCCGTAACCCCAGCTCTTTCATATGGGCGAGGATGACATCTTGATGCAGAGCCTCCATCTGCTCTGACTGAGCATTGTAATTGAGTATGCGGATGCTCTGGAGTCGCAATGGAGCCAGGGCAGCATACACACACTTTGTGAAAGTGCGGGGTGACAGTGACAGGCCAAATGGAAGAACCGGATGCTGGTATGCTTCGCACCCGAAAGCAAACCTCAGGAACTTCCTGTGTTGAGGAAAGATGGATACATGGAAGTATGCGTCCTTGAGATCTATCGTGACAAACTAGTCTTCGAACCTGATTTAAGACATGATCTGTTTGATAGTAAGCATCTTGAACTGAAACCATTTGATAGTGCGATTCAATAGATGCAGATCTATGAACGGACGCAACCCCCCCATCCTTCCTCGTAACGATGAAGTAATGGCTGTAGAACCCTGATTTTCTCTCAAGAGGAGGAACACGTTCTATGGCCTCCTTCCTCAAGAGAGTTCCACTTCTTGTTCCAATACCAGAGCCTGCTCGGGGCCCACAAATGTAGGAATAACCCCACTGAAGCGAGGTGGATGAGAACCGAACTGAGGTCTATATACTCTGTCTATAATGTGCAGGACCCAATGTGAGACATTTGGCAGAAGCTTCCACGCTGTCGGAGGCTACCAAGGCCAGTTGCATAGGAGGATTCAATGTGTTGTGTCTTAAGAACTAGTTGAGATAGGAAAAAATCCAACCTTTTATTTAAGTACATTACTCTTGAAATCATATGTCCCACAATTATTGGCACCCCTGATGTTAATACTTTGTACAACACCCTTTTGCCAACAAGACATCCCTTAATCTCCTCCTATAACATTTCACATGATTGGAGAACAGAGAGAGAGGGATCTTTGAACATTCTTCTTTGTACAGTTTTTCTAGATCATCCAGTGTCCTGGGTCCTCTCTTATGCACTCTCCTCTTTAGCTCGCCCCACAGGTTTTCGATTGGGTTGAGGTCTGGGGACTGAGATGGCCATGGAAGGACCTTGAGTTTGTGACTGCTGAACCATTTTTGTGTAGATTTTGCCACATGTTTTGGATCATTATCCTGCTGAAAGACCCAATGACGACCCATCTTCAGCTTTCTGGTAGAGACCATCAGACAAGGTTCCCAGGGCCTTTGGAAGAGAAACAGGCCCACATCATCACAGATCCTCCACCATACTTCACGGTGGGCATGAGGTGCTTTTCGGCATACTCATCTTTTGTTTGTTGCTAAAAAACTCAATCTTAGTCACATCTGACCAAAGCACATGATCCCAGTTGAAGTCACAGTGCCACTTAGCAAACTCCAGACGTTTACGTTTGTGAGTGTTAGTGAGAAAAGGCTTTTTCCTTGCATGCCTCCCAAACAGCTTGTTTGCATGTAGAGAGCGTCTGATGGTTGTTTTGGAGACTTTGTGACACCAAGATGCCACTCTTTGATGCAATTCTGTGACAGTGAGCTTAGGACTTTTTGTTACTTCTCTTACCATCCTCCTCACTGTGCGTTGTGGCAAGATAAACTTGGGACCTCTTCCAGCCTTGTTTGTCACTGTTCCAGTTGTTTTAAAGTTCTTAATGATTCCTCTGACTGTAGATACGGGTAAGTTAAGGCGAGTGGCTATTTTCTTGTAGCCATTGCCTGACTTATGAAGGTTGACACACATCTGCCTTACTTGAATGGTGTGTTCTCTTGTCTTTGCCATGTTGACAATTGGGTAAGAGAATTAGACCTCTGTGTCACGTCATATTTATACCCCAGGTCATGAATTACTAATTAAAAGTTCCTAGATACCCTGACCAACTTTAGCAACTACAGAAAAAAATATTTAAAAAAAAATAAATTAAAATTTTCAGCGGAATTGTTAGGGGTGCCAATAATTGTGGGACACATGTTTTCAAGTTTATTTTTTTCTAAATGTATGATTTTTTTTTTTTTTTTTTTTTACCACCAAAGTAATGTACTTAAATAAAAGGTTGGAGTTTTCTTTTTTTGCATTTGGGTTCTATGTTGTTTAAAAAAAAAGGAGAATTTTTAGAAGTCCACGACCACATCTTAAATAGGGGTGCCAATAATTGTGGACGGTAGTTAATCATTGTTTCTTTTCTGATTCAAAATGGGCCAGTCTACCTTTGTAAAGGATTTAAAAAAAAAAAAAAAGTTATGACCAGCCTTGAAGAAAACAATTTAGATGACTAACTTTTTAAGACAAGTCTAAGCAGTTTATGCAACTGGCCCCTGGACTCTGGCACTCAGATCCAGGAACAGTCATACGACAATCACTCATCAAGGGCAACAAAAAGGGTAAATCGTGTACACAATAAAATATCTGAATGGGTGAAGCTGAATGAAGCTAGCCTTGACTGATTAGTCAAACAGACAAACAGGCAATAGCACATGACCAGTTCGCATTCACGTGAGAGCTGTGTTTCTTACAGGTACAGTGGCAAAACAAACAACAAAACAAATTGTTACAAAAGCGTCTGGAGCTCAGTTCTAACTGTTTGACACACACACACGCACACACGCACACACACACACACACACACACACACACACACACACACACACACATGCAAAAATCATAACTTTATAAGTTATAACCTTATAAAGGTATGATAAACCCCACAATCTTTTCTTTGACACTTGCAGGCAGTAGGCCTATGCAAATAAAATTGCTTGACAAAGAATAAAAATGGTTTCAAGTCAAGTAATTTTTAATAGAAATTCAGCCTGCGTGAATACTGAGATTAGAGTATCTTCCACTTTAACAGAACTGAAATTGTTAATTCTAACAGAAGAGAAGTGGTGAACACACCAGTGGGCCTTCACCTCTGACAGCACTTAGTCAACAAGAGCAGAAACTGAGAATATATGGGGTTAAAGGTCAATAGCAGATAAGTCATGAAAAGCCTTGATGAAAGGTAAACTGTGGCAATGACAATAAACAGACACAGCTTGAATAAAGGGTAGAATAAGTCAAAATGATGAATGATTTAACTGAAATGTGTATGGAAACAGAGAGTATCCAGTATATTTGACAAGTGTTTGAAATAGTGAGCCATTTATTTTAAAACTTTGGGTATCAAAGTGTTATGAAGCTCTAACCAAATGTCAATTTGCATTGCTCTCTGAAGTACTGTTTTAAATTAAATTCAGGTTTCAAGGAAAGGGCAACAGTGAGAGGAAATCCATTGTTTTCAAGCTGACAAAGTAGCAATGGGAAAATCTGATAGGGTTGTTAGGACGGCGTTTGGTTGAAAGAGAGAGGATTATGCATTAGTGATGAGAAAAGCAAAGCATTTCCGTGTTTCTTTAACTTTGGGCACTTTTATGACTTGAAAAGGAGCAGTAGAAGGTGAACTGAATTAAAGTGTAAAGGCTGTTCACACAGAACATACAGTAAAATGTTATAAAATCGCAGGTTCTCGAGAAGCCTTTTTTACTTGGCCCGCCTTTTTAAACACGGCAAAACCGCCAAAAGACATCCGTATCGCAGCTGTTTACATAGAAAAACAATTTGAAAGCAGTGCAGCTGGGTTTATCATGACTTTATTCAGTGATAAAGTAAACCTAATGAGACATTTGTTAAGAGAAACGTGTTTAATCTTCAAATAATGGGTTTTTAGACACTAGGCTAATTGGAAAACTGCATCGCAATGCCACTGGATCAACACCGTCAATTAAAATGAGTAAGCGTTCATTTAACATTTCCATTGTTCACAATGTATGTAAGTATAAAAGCTAAATATCCTACATCCTTCCTTAGCTTTTTAAGAACATGTTTGATTGTCAGAGAGTCATTAAGAAACTGGTTTGAGTCACATCAGCTTATGGGTATTTTTTATTGTCAATTTGTTGTAAAGAAATAAGGCCAAATAGTAAATGAATGCAAAATGAGGCAGTTTGTTACTGTGTGAATATTTTTTTTTTCTTGTTTTTGTTTTTTTTATTTGTTTATTTTTTGTTAATGTGTATTTGATTCATTTTTTTTCTTTTTTATGTTAAACTTATTTATTAATGGCTTTCTTAGTGTATTATAATGATATGGTTTTAGTTTAATAGCTTTTGTAGGTGTTTGGAAGGTTGTTTTTTATGGAGAAAAGCCAAAGGTTGGGGAGCGATAAATGAAACCTTTTACAGTACAAGTGACAGCTGAACTAGCGGACAGTTTTGTTGTTTAAAAATGGTCAAATGTAGTGTTAACTAGAGTATGTTGAACTATCAACTGGATATATAATGGTTAAAGTGAAAAAAATGTTTCTGGACAGGAATGACACAAAAATAGAGAACCAGGACTGTGAAGCAAATTTAATTTGCCAACATGCATTTAAATTAGAGTTGCTAATATGCATAATTTTAGGACTTTTTTTATTTGAGATGGATTTTTACGTAATATGTGTTTTATGTTTGCTATATTTTTATGTCATGTGATTTATTTCAATTGTATTTCATATGTTTAACGCTGATTCTGAGTTAGTAATTTTCTGTTTAGATGCTTATGACACAATATAGATGCTGCCCTTTGGTCAGAGTAATGAGGGACATGATCCCATAACCTCCTGAGAGATGTTATTCAAAATTGTTTTGGTACATAATGTGGGTGAGAGTTATTGCTAACCTTCTAAATTTATATCTAGATTAGAGCAAGATTTGGTGTGCTTACATTGCATCTTTTTTATGTCAGAGGTATACATTTTTGACAATCTTCATGAAAACAAATTCGTCATGGAGCCATGGGATACACTTTGGCTTTTGTACATTGGAATGAAGCATTTTAAATGTGTCCTATACTGTCTCCCACCAAGTCCTGTCTAATACATGTATAATTATTTATTTTTAACAGGATGACAGGCAACAATGGTCATTTTAAGAAAAATGTGAGTATGTGTATGCATTTATACATGTCCGTACCCTTATTTTGATTAAAAAAGTTATACCAGGTTCCCCTTTAGTCATGAATACTGAATAAGGAAAGGTATGTTATAGGCCTGTATTGTACCTTGACTGCCTATAAAACTGCTGCAAAAACAACACGTTTATAACATTTTAAATGTGGGCCAGATGTGAGACAAAGAAGTGTTGTGGACCATCTTTACTGTCACGGTCAACAGGAAGGGACCCAAATGCAGAGTGAGTGAAACAAGATTTATTGAAAACACAGTTTCACAGCACGGGGGTGGACAATCTTGGGACAGCTCCAACCAGCAAAACAAAATATAATGGAAATATCCAAGTTTAGACTGAAAAAATATCTAAAGAATAAAATCTAAACAGTTCAAAAGTAGAAACAAGACTGATGAATAACTAAATATGATATTAACAAGATTACTAAAGAATTAAACCAATCAGAAAATAGAAAGTCAGGAGCAAAAACTACAAGGAACCACAATAACAGGGCAAGACTGGAATATAGAGCAGCAAGTTAGTAACTGTCCCTATGACACAAGAGAAAAAACAGCACACTATAAAGGGAGGAAAGTACACGAGCACAATTACAGAAACGAGGACAAGACAAGGCCTAAACAAGAGGGTGTGACCAAGGGAAACAAGGAGGGGGGAGCACAGGAACACATGGCAGGCATAAACAAAGACAAAGCAATGTGTGAAGACACAAGACAAACAAAAAAACATTAAACAAAAATAACACAGACAAAGCTGCCAGGGCAGAGCCCTGACACTTTATTTCCTTCAAGCTGTCAAAATATAAAAACAAACTTGAGTCAAACTTAAAGTAGGTGATAGATTTGTTTTTATCTGCAAGTGGTTATACATTTCTACATTTGAAGCAGAAATTGCTCAAATTGAATGCATGTTTGTTTCTCCTTAAACTTTAATCTGAAAACTTGCTCTTTTGACAACTTCCACAAAAAACCTTTGAGAGGAGGTACTCTGAGATTCATAAATGTTTTAATAATTCATTCCCCTTGAATGAATAGAATTACACAGTTTGTCATTAGATGTAAATTTAAAAAAAATAATGTTTTGGATGAGTATATGTAAATATTCTATGCATGCAAAAAAGTAAAATATTAGCATGAGAGCAGAAGCATAAAATAGTTTCTAAACATTTAATTTCAGAATTATCAGTTCAGAATATATTATCAAAAAGTTACAAGGCATAATTACTTCAAAGTAGTGCTGTCAAACGATTAATCGCGATTTTTTTGTTTACATAATATATGTGTGTACACTGTGTATATTTATTATGCATATATAAATACAAACACATGCATGTGAGATGGTGTTTATATATGAAATATATTTATATATAATATAAAATATAAGAATATGAATATATAAACATGCAAATATTTTCAAAATATATACTTTATGTGTGTGTGTGTTTATATATACATAATTTACAGAGTACACATACACATATAATGTAAACAAAAAACTTTTATTTTAGATGTGATAAATCGCGATTAATTATTTGACAGCACTACTTCAAAGCAAAGAAAAAAGCAACCCCCCCAAAAAAAGTAGCAATATATATATATATAATAACATATATTTAAAAAAACAAATAATAAAAATATACATTATCCGGGATAGATTATATAATAACACATGGTTATTTAAAATAATGCTGGCCATTAACATCATATTTATCAACTATTTCCCAGCCACAATCCTTTTTCATGTGTCATTCAGTAACAGTCACACAAAAATCCTCAAATATTTGGTCCAAGCTGGATGCCATGACAACCATGACATCATCCCGAAGTCCACAATCAGTTTGACAGCACTTGTACAGGAGGGCAGAAATTGCATAATCATCCTTACAACACGGCCCTTCCTTTGCATGGAAACCAAGCAACTTTGCGTTTGTGGTGAAATAACATTGCTGCAGCACAGTGTGAGTTATCCACTTTCACTCGCCACTTATCACGTCTCAGTCTGCTCATGTCTTTTTCTCCATTGCACAGAAGCAAAGATTGTCTGTTTATGCACTGCAACACAAACCCTTCTAAATATTTAAAACAAAGACACACACATTTGTTTACATGCTTTGTACGTTGGTGTCATGCAAAACAAAGCCCTCGGTGTCTCTGTCACAGTGTGTCCGTGAGCTTTTCTGAGGGCAAAGGAGGGCGTGGAAATGCCTTCGAAAGGTTTCCGACAAACATGCATACAGTATTGGATTGGCGCAGCTCCACGAGTACGACAGCAGCACCACAAACTCAAAGCCACGCGTGAAATCGAGCGTCGGGTCTATTAGGTACAGAGAGCAAAAGTTGAAGACGTAGAACGGCAGCCAGCAGATGCCAAACACCGAAACAACCGCCACCACCATCTTAGTAACCTGTTTCTCAAACCTGTGACTTTCCATTGAAGACGCTGGCTGTCTGGAGTTTCTCAGAGTCACTAGAAGTGCGGTGTAAAACACGATCATTATGGTGAACGGCAAGGCGAAGCCCAGTACGAATGTGTAGCTAAGAAAGGCCAACCACCAGGAGTCAGATGCAACATGAGGGTCAACGGTGCACAAACCATAGGTGGCAGAAAAGTTAATAGCCATCGGAAGCACTGGAAACAGAGAGATAAACCACATTAATGTGGCGATGATCTTCGCCCGTCGCGGCGTCCGCCAGCGAGCAAACCGCAGCGGGTCTACCAGAGCCATATAGCGATCAACGCTCATCACCGTTAAGCAGAACACGCTTGTGAACTGATTGATGCCATCCAGAACCATAACCAGCTTACAAACAGCATCTCCGAAGATCCACTGGTCCTGGAAGTTTTGGATGGCGATGAACGGGAGTCCCACCATGAAGAGGCCATCCGCCAAAGCCAAGTTGAAAATGTAGACGGTGGTCGCCGAAGACATTTTGTCCAGTTTCAGAATGGTGACAATGACCAGCGAGTTCCCGGCCAATCCCACAATGCACACGGCCAGGTACAGGACGGCCACGGTGACGCTGAAAGCATCGAAGTCCTCCCGGATGTAGACGTTGTTTATCGCAGTGCTGTCCAGATCTAGAATCGAAACGTTGTCGTAAAACATTCCCAAAGGTTTTGAGGTTTCCATTTCTGGTCTGAAACGGTTCGTAGTTCTTGGAGGAGAAGATTAGATGTCTTAGATCTTGAAGAAATTTCAAAAATGGCTTGTATAGTCATATAGTTTGTAATTCTTGCAGGAGTTCAGATGCATCAGATCTTGCCAAAATTTCTGGTCAAAAATGGTTTTTAATCCTTGCAGAAGTTGAATCGTATTAGAACTTGACAAATGTTCTGGTCAAAAACAATCCTTGCAGAAGCTCAAATGTATTAGATCTTTCTGAAATTTCTGGAAAAAAAAAAACAGTTTGTAGTCCATGAAGACGTTCAAATGTGTTAGAACTTGCCAAAATGTCAAAAATGGTTTGTGGTCCTAGCAAGAGAAGTTTTAATGAAGTATTGTAACTTGCTGAAATTTCTGGAAAAATATAGTTTGTAATTCTTGCAGAAGTTCAAATGTATTAGATCTTTCTGAAACTTCTGGAAAAAAACAGTTTGTAGTCCATGCAGACGTTCAAATGCATTAGATCTTGCCAAAATTAGTTCTTGATCTCCACAGGTTTGCATCCACCTTGTCCTTGAAGCTGGTTTATTTTCCCATCTCGAGAACTTCCCCAGTTGGTCTTTGAAGAAATTTCAGCATAAGCTTGGAGGAAAAACAAGCTTCACCCAGGTTGGTTTTTGATGAAACTTCTGGTTGGCCTTATTTGTTGAAAGATCTAGACTCCAAAGCAGAAACCTACTGGGTGTTTGACCCTCCTAGTGAGATCTTATATATCCCCCCAGCAGCGTCCAGTGTGTGTGTGTGTGTCTAAAGTCATCCGTTGACTCTGATAAGCTGCGCCGGCTCGTTCCAATCCGCTGTTAAGAGGTTTCCAGGGTGCCATCTGTTACAATACTTTTGTTTTCATAACTAAACACCCTTGTCAGAAGGTCCATCCAGCCTCTTTCTTTCACACTCCCTTGCTCACATTTTCCTCCTTCTCTCCACCCCTCTGTTTCCTCCCTTTCTTCGCAGTTCAGTGGGGGGTCAATCTGAGCCGATCAACCCCCAACTTCCCCTCTGGGCCACCCACTTTCCAAATACGTCCCCAAAGGATAAGTGATGAATCTGGCCTGTCTCCCTCTGCTTGTTTTAATGTGCTGCGTTCCCCCCCTTCAGTGTTTATATTTCTCGCCGATTGTTGGTCAGTAAATCATTTATCACGCACAAGGCCTCGGTGGGTGGAAACGGTTGCAGATAAAAGGGCAAGAGTAATGAGCGATCACCTTAGTCCTGTTCCTCCTCTGACACGCATAGTTGGAATGCCGCAATTCTCACAGTGAACTTCCCAGGATAACAGTAACTGAGGGAGGTAATGCTTAGATAGTGACAAGCACAGTTTTGGTAGTAGATATGTCTTTATGCAATATGCAGATTGTTTTGGAGGTCGCTCTACTCCCAATTCCATGAAGTCATTCCTAGAATTTGGAACTTTCCATTGGCATGTTACGGTAAACTTGGAAATGCTTCAAGCTTATTTAGAGGTTTAAAGGGCCTCGAGTGACTTGAAGACAGGTATCCAGACCTCTCTAATAAATCTAGACGGTCGGCATTTGGTTTCACTGTTCTGGGCTTGAGTTTTCTTGTATCTCTTAACAAGGAACATACCGGGTTTACAAAGAGCATGTTGTGGTTTCTAAGAATTGTAACTGTTTGGGAAGGAAGAACTAGGATATGATTCAAAATGTTCCAAAAACCTTTAATGCGTGTTCCTGGTCTCATCTGTGCATCTCTTTGTTCCTTTGTCTCTCATGTTATTTAGTCTTTAATTAGTTCTGTTTATTCCCCTTTTATCTTTCATCTCTGTTCTCTGATTTCTTTTGACTTATTGTTCATCGCACATGGTCATAGTGAATCGCCTGTAAAGTTCAGTAATGCTTTATTTTTTTAATTTTTACCATTTTTCTGGTAACAGTTCCTGAAGAGAAATCCAGTATAATCTGTCATGTTCTATGGGATGGAAGTCATTTTAATATTTCAGTTTGTGGTCCCCTGCTGTTTTAAAAACTTCAAACTTCAATGAACAGCCCTGATGGACTTGATGTGGAGTTTATATGGTTAGTGTCATGAAAGAAACAACAGTCTGCTCACCATAAAGGAGACGAGAAGCAGCACAGGATACATAACCAGATGAGTTTCTAAGAAAGCTGTCGCTATCAAACAAGAAATTAGAGCAAATAAATGAGAAAAGAGATGAGATAAAAGGAGAGTAATAACTGAAGAGCAAATATAAAGGAGCTAATTAAAGAACGCACATGACAAAAATAAAAAGATAAAGGACTAGCGATAAGAAAAGGTTGATTAGAGAAATGATGCAATATAAAAAGTATTAAATTGCATAATTGTATCATTGATGGGATTGGAATATAATTTGAATGGGGTTCAAACTTAGGTCACTTGAATATAAAGCAGCGTGTAAGTATCAGAGCACAAGCTTTTAGCAATACAGAATAATACAGTCAGGGGCACAGGGAATAATTAAAAAAAAATATTTAATAAAAATTCATAAAATTTAAATTAATAATTCAATAATTGTATTATTATTTAATTTTAATTATAATTATTATTTTATTTATTTATATAATTATTTTAATTTTATTTATAATTATTTAATTGTATTTATTATACTGGTGTTCTTCTTCTTCTAATTATTATTCTGTATAGACTACAGTAAACATTTTTTTCTACAGTAAACTTCCAAACACTGTACTGTAAACAGTAAGTACTAACTTATTCAATAGTAATTTGTGTATTCCGCAGCAGTAAAATGAATGAAATCAAGTGCAAAAAAGCACAAATTTTGTGTTTCTGAAATACTGGGATATTTAAATGCAACAGAAATTGATGATAGTCTTCAGCAGATAAACTTTGCTGGAGTCTTTCACTGCTAATAAACACCATTCGATTATATGTTAATACGTTTAATTGTCTGATTGATGCATAATGACAGATGTTGCACTCACTCAGAACTGACAGTTACAGTATATCTAGTAACTTTACACATATATTGTGACTCTGGAGCACAAAACATAAGGGTAAGGTTTTTGAAATTGTGATTTATGCATCATCTGAAAGCTGAATAAATACGCTTTCCATTGATGTATGGTTTGTTAGGATAGAACAATATTTGGCATTGTTCGAAATTGAAAATCTGGAATCTGAGGGTGCAAAAAAATCTAAATATTGAGAAAATCACCTTTAAAGTTGTCCGAATTAAGTCTTTAGCAATGCATATTACTATTCAAAAATTAGGTTTTGATATATTTACAGTAGAAAATGTACAAAATATCTTCACGTAACATGAAGTTAGTGGTAGACATTAGTGGTAGACTTCCATAGTATTTATTTTCCACACCAGAAATGGTTTTGTTACCCGCATTCTTCAAATTATCTTCTTTCGTGTTCAACAGAAGGAACAGTTTTAGAACATTTAAATGATGACTTCATTAATTTTTAATGAACGTACCCTTTAATGGGGAAATTTTAGTTAATTTTTCTTCAAGTAAAATAGGTTTGGCTTAACATTAAATAATGAAAATATATTATTTTTTGTTATTTTTTAAAACTTTTGTTCTTCTTAATTTTATATTTTTTTTATTTTGATAAGAGTCAAGGTGAATGAAACTTGTGCAGATGCGAAGATTTGAGTGTTTAACTGTAAATTTATAAAAATGCGGTGGTAAAAACTTGGTTAAGTAAGTTTTCTTACTATATACAGTAAAAATGTGATCTAACAGGATATTTCATGTCATTTTACAGTAAAATACTGTTAAGTGTAAGATTTTTGGAAGTGAAAAAGAATGTTACCTCATAATTTACAGTAAAAAACTGTCAAAGCTCACATTTGATTTATTTTTATTATTTTTTTTAAATAATAAATAATGATGCTTTTTCTTAGTTTGTGGATAACAGTCCTTTAGGATTTTATTTAACATATTATGTTGTTAAACAAATGTTTATTGCATTATTTTAGTGCTGCGTGTTTTGTATTTCACTAGTTTCACTATGATTAACATTATATCAGTTAAGAAAATATACAAGTTTTACTGTAAATTTAAGTTTAGTCTGTAAAACCTAATCTGTTGGTACTGTATTGTTATGGACAATTTCTTGCAACCACAGCTATCAATTTATTATTATTATTATTATTATTATTTTTTTCAATTGTGTTGTTGTTGATTTTACAGTGTATCTTTTTTTCCTCACAGAAGTGGGTCTGGGATTTGCTGCAGGGGAAAGAAACCCTCAACCCTAGTTTTTTTACTTTCCTTCTTTGCTTTTATATGCCTATCATTTCCTTTTTGCCGTACATTCTCATGGTGTGTTTGCATCACATCTCTTTCTCTTTACACAATGAAATATTCATTCAGTGAGGGCAGGCAGCAGCATGTTATGCGGTTTGTTGGCTTAAAAAAAAAAAAAAGAATAGATGTTTTTTTGTCTGTGACCCAGAGTTAATTACGCTGTTCAGTTCTGATTATCTGCAGTATTTAAATGCAACACCAGGTTTGCTGAATCCTTATCAAATGTTCAGAAACAACAGTTGTAGTCACCTGAAGGGCTGTGAAAAATGCTCTTGCATTGAAGATGAAAACATATAATTTCCATGATATAAAATATGCATGTTTTGTAGATTGGAATCGAAAATCCCTCAAACTAATAAATGGTTTAAATGTTGTAGACAAAATTTCTAGACATTTGAGTCATTACAAGTTCTTGTATAATGAGCGCTTGTATAATGATGCCGTCTAGTATAATGTTATTGCACTGCTCGGGGTGCAGAGATCGACAGTGTTTCATCATTTAAATATGTTTGTAATTGACGACAGTTTACCTTTTAAAGAGCATATTGATCTACAAAACTGAATAAGAATGATCTTTTTGTTGGTTGCTAATTACGTAGAACGAGTTGCTCCTACTTTTCTAGACTTCTGTGACATTTTATACAGATATGCTGGTGTTTGATCTTGGCAGATGCTTCATAGTTTACCACGGTGTGATTACATTCATTGAAATCTGCATGCAAATGTTAAATGGCTCTCTCTTGGCAGTTTCATTTCAACTTTGTAAAATCAGTTTCTCGCTTTCATATTTTGCAGGTTATGCTGATATTCAATCAAATCCGTATTAGAGCCTAGCCTACTTTCAGTTAATAGATTGTGTGTTCTAGTCCCAAATATAATGACTGAGTTTGGAAAGAAGGCTTTTGCTGCTTCTTAGAATAATCTTTATAAAACGTTGGAATTTAAAGCCCTTCTATCTTTAAGTACTGTAAATTCAAGTCAAACACCTTCTACTTTATATATATGTATAACATCAACTACAGCACTGCCTTGTCCTTAGTTTATTATTTTATCTTCACCATCATCTTCCTCCTCCTCCTCCTCTTCTGCAGTCTGCTGTTGTCCGTATGGATCGTGCTTTAGTTTGGTGATCTTGCTTTGCCTCGAGCAGCTGTGTTTCTGAAACACCACAGCATTTGGCATCATGACATTGCCAAGAGCAGATATTCCTGAGAAGATCATTCTCTGGTTCTACAGTGAAGGACTGGTGATGGCATCGGGACAGGCTGTTTGTTAGAGACTTTACGAAATGCTGAAGGGCTGTTAGTCTGATTTGTGTGGTCAATTATAACTCTAGGAGCTGGGTCGTCACCAGAAATAAATGTGTTTAGGGGAAGCATTTGTTCGTTCTGCTCTTTGTTTTCCACTCAAGATTAATGGCTGTAATCACTGGAAGTTGTAGTCAGTGTGTGTGTGTGTGTGTGTGTGTGTGTGTGTGTGTGCTGGCTTTTTGTTAGACAGAAAGTTAAGAGTGACAAAAAGTAATTAAGAATTGGGATGTAAAGCAGTCCAAACCTATCTACTGCTGTTCTTGTACTGACAACAGATTCAACTTTTACAATAATTACTAATTTTTTTTATTAAATGGTTCAGTTATAACGTACTTGAGGTCTCATGCAGCAAAAAAAGTTTAGTTTCATCTTCACCATTTTTCCAGGACTGCTTTTTTTTTGGTTTATTTGTCTTGATTTGCAGTCTCATTATTAACTCTCTGCGACTTGGCAGACCAATTTTCCGAGCATCCTATTAGGAGTGTACAATGCTGACAAAAATGTGATTTTGTGGATAACGATAATTAGACAATATTTTGCATCGGTGTGTCTTTGTTCTGGTGTTTTGATTGGTTAAGGCCTGTCATATTCTCTGTGATGATTAATTTTTTTTTTTTCATTAAGGGGTGATAGTTGCATTTTCCCTAAAATTATTTGATATAAAGATACATAAATGATGTTATAGACATTATAGGATGTTACCAATTAAATGAAATCAGGATCAACGAAATTCATTTTTGCATCGCAGAAGGGGCATAGAAGCTGCATCTAAAGCAGCATTTACACCGTAATTACAATTGCATAAATAATGTAAAGTGTTTTAAAAAATAATATTTTGAATATCAAAATCTAAAATTAAATATGAAATGATACTTTAATTATGAAACTAAAATTGACAGTAGATGGGGGCCAGATAAAGTCTTAATGAGTAAGTCACTGAATCATTTGTGCAGCTGATTCGTTCAGGTTTGTTGAATTATTCAGGAACACAGCAAGTGACTCAGTGAACAGAATCACTGAATCACTGATTTGTTCAGAAACGCTGATTCATTCAGGAACAAAATTCCACTGCACTGTGTTTCTCAGAGAAGCACAACGGTTCTGCTGTAACTAAAGCAGAGCAAAAACAGACAATATTGGTGTCTCAAATGTGTGTTTACTGTATATATTTATATCTTTAGGTGGAGCTGATGTGCTTGTTCACATTGTGTTCAATTGCTTAAGCGCAATTTTCACAGTGTATTGTGTGTATATTTTTTTTTTTTTGTGTGTATTTGTTTAAAGTGCACTTTTTTTCAAAGCATATTTGAGCATATTTTCAATTGTATTAGTACAATACACACAATCACAAAATATTCTTTTCACTTTATATATATATATATATATATATTATATATATATATATATATATATATATATATATATATATATATATATATATATATATATATATATATCAAGTTTTTCTGGATGATGTTAAAATCTAATGTAATATGGACACCAGAAATTAATACATTTATATTTTTAAATATCATTTTTGGTTGGTTATAGTATTATATAGTTTAGTATTTCTGAGAATAAACTAAGACTTTAATTGAAACAATGCAACGTATGTGAAAACATTATTTTACTAGTAGTTCATAAATGACATGCTTTGTTATTTATAGGCATATGATGGGGATTATTATTTTTACAGGACTTAAAATAGGGAAAATTTAATTTGGCCATTATAAACTATAAGTGAACAAATCGCAGATGAATTCGCTGTGAATGTCATTGTTATGACAAGGTTCATCTGTTTACACAATTTACAAATTTTCACATCTGTGTGATGAGTAAGATATAGTCCTTCTGTATCGTGTGTGTGCTAATGCTGTTATGATCATTAATCGTTTTTAATCTGTCTGTTTTATTTGCATTCTCACTCATTTGTGTTCAGTTTCAGATCTATTCACGTGTTGCTCGTAGAGTCGAGGGAAACGGCTGGAGTTTCTCTGTTCGTTTCATTAACATCGCTGACGTTTACTGAAACCTGTATGCGTCATTCAGTACAATATTATTTGGAAGAGAGGGCAATAAATCTATGTTTGACCTGCTGTTGAGCTTTAGTGTTTCCTCTGGACCTGGTTTGGCGAGTTGGAGTGAAGTCTCTTTATTTTCTTTCAGTTTGTTGTGTCTGGCAGGTTTCCTTCTCAGCGTTTCAAGGGTTTTTGTGAAACTCATATTTGACTGTATTTTAATATACACGCTCTAATATGATTACTCGGTTTGTTGTGGTGGAGGGGATGGAGTGGCTGCATGCCTGTTTATTATTAAATAAGATATTTTAAAGTGGAATTTCAAAAACATAAACTTTAAATTCAACCTCAATATTTGGATTGAAATGTTAACTATCCCTTGATTAAATAAATAAATAAATACAGTTATTTATAAATTTAATGAAGGTCTTATTTATTAATTAAATTAATTATTTATTAAATACATTTATTTATGTATGTAGTATATTTCTGTATTAATTAAAGCTTTATTTGTTCAATTTATCTCTTTATTTTAATTTTAACTTTTAATACTTTATGTAACCTTTTATTTTTTTATTAAGTGTATTTATTTGTATTTATTCATTTATGTATTTTTTATTTAGTGTATACATTTTATCAAAGTTTTCATTTATTTAATTATTAAATAAATAGATGTATTTACATATTCAATTCATTTAGTAATTCATTTTTTACATTCATTCATTTAATGCATTTTTTTATTTATCTGATGCGTTATTTATTCATTATCTGTATGTATTTCTTTATCAATTAAAGCTTTTATTTATTTTTTCAAAACATTTATTATTTACTCCTTCATTCATTCCAAACATAAAATGAGTGTTGTCAATGTTACCACGTTGTTGTTATTATTATGTTATTACTCCAAGTATTCCCCCTTTTTTTGAAAAATCTTTCAAATTACATATAAACCACATCCAAAAAAACAAACAAAAACAATGACAACTATATGTATGTTTTTGTCAATATTGATGATAAATTGTATTTGAATTGTATTTGTATGAAATTTATAAGAATATTTAATATGAACTTTATCAGTATTAACTCCATTGGAATTAATTAATATAATTTAATTCCTTTGAATTTATAACTCACGATTTCTCAAAAAGAGTTTAAAGTTTTGAAGCCTGTATATTTACTTCTAACAAAACAACATCAAAATAAAAACATTTACTCTGAAAAGATTTTCAAACAAAACTTCAAATTTAGCTTAAAATCTCACTTTCAGATAATAAAGTGAGTGTTTTTTTTTCCAATTAAAAATAGACACATTCATGTTCATAAAAACAAAATCATAGTGAGAGATATTGAGAAAAGGCTGAATGTATTTTACAGAAGTTAAATACATTGTCTTAAATTGTTTAAAAAAAAAACTAAATATAATAAATAAAATAAATAAAATGTGAAATAAATAACTGATTGATGTGTATTTTGAGAGTATTAAACTGTATGTAGTTTTTAGAAATTTGTATATATATTTTCTGGCTCAAAACAGACCTGAATGCATTATGATTCAATAAAATTGAGTTTGTTGCCGCTTCACTAAAAGATGTATTCAGTATTTCTGCAGTATTTCTGCTGGAAACCCAAAGGTTCAGGATTCAAGAAAAACTGAAAACACTAGATCCTCAGACAGATGTAGTCACACACACACACACACACACACACACACACACACACACACACACACACACACACTCACACATACACGCACTCACACACACTCACACACACTCTCACACACTCACACACACACACACACACACACACACACACACACACACACACACACACACACACACACACACACACACACACACACACACACACACACACACACACACACACCACACACACACACACACACCCACACACACCCACACACACCCACACACACCCACACACACTCTCACACACACACACACCACTCTCTCACACTCACACACTCACACACACACACACACCACACCACACACACACCACACACCTCACTCACACACACACACACACACACACACACACACACGGGAAGGCTGTCATTCATGTCAGTGATCAGCTTCAAACAGAATAATTGAGTGTGAGAGGAAACACAACAGTGTGTTAAGATCAGGACAGAAAGGGTCTCCACCTGAAGGCAGGCTAATTAATGAGTTTTCCTTCATTCTGCAACACAGAAAAGGGGTTTTCAAGAAGGATTAAATGTTCCTTGAGCTGCTGAAAAGTAATTAGGCTTTAGCTGTGGCTCCATAATTGGACTGCAGTACAACACTGACTTAAAATGACTTCACAATCTGAGTGCTGGATGAGACGTGAGCAAACAACTTTAAGCAACTTTGTTTTATACTGTAGATAGGAATGAGCTGTGATTGGTCCATGGCTATTAATTTATGTAAAATGTTATGCATACAGTGACTTGAGTAAACCTCTTCGCTGTAAAACATGATATCATCAGGAAGCTTATGTTTTCATGTGAACTCATCAAAATTAGTCGAGCAATTTCAACTTTTTAAATGAAGTTATATGAAATTCAGCTTGATTGTTTTAAAATTTGGTTTAATTTATTTTTTAGTAGAAAAAAATACTCATGTCATGTGATGCAACCATGCAGACAAAAGATGAAATTTAATGAAATGTAATGATATTTATGAATAATAATTAAAAAAGTTGTGAAAATAGTTTTTAGTGATTTCGGTGTTTTCAATTTTTTAATTTGTATTTATTATTTAATATTTTTAATTAACAATTTATGTATGTAATTTTAATTTTAGTATTTTATTTTTTATTTTTGTGTTCTTTTTTTTTTTTTTTTTTTTAAATATTACTATTCAGGTTTAATCTATTTTTATCATGTACTGTATAGTAGGCTTAAAGTGGTATTACATATGATTTTAATTTTAATTTTAGTATTTGAGTTTTTTCTTATTTTGTTTTGTTTTTATTTTTTATATAAAATACATGGTGAATAATTTGTAGGTAAATTAATTAATAATTCATTAAAATAATGAATACAAATATCATTGAACAGAACATAGTACATTTGGTTATAAACATTAATATGCTTGTTGTCTCTGGTCTGTTTTGAGCACCAGGATCAGAAGTGTGACCCTAAAATCAAGAATACAGCGTCTTAACTTACACATGGGTCAAAACATGAGAAAACTAGTGAAAGCACCAGCCGTGCATCATTCCTCGGTTCCTGAGATTGAGTCTTGAGTTCTCAGTGACTCTGAGTCTCTGTTCAGTCACAGCGTCAGTAATTAGCTATTAACTGAGCAGGTTATTACGCTAAGACGTTATTATGCCGTCTTCTGCACAGGCAGACCACTTCCTCCGATGGAAAGAGGTGCACAAGAAAATGAAATAATTACCTGCTTTCCAAGAGAAAATAATAACACCCCTCTTAGAAAACCTCAGCGTTTAATTGACCTGAAATGCGCAGTGAAGTTGGGTTCATTATTCTCACTGCGGTGAAAAGGTGGCAGAGAATAGACTGTCATTACTGAAGAAGTCCTGCATTAACCTTAATAACCGCTTTGCCCTCAAAGGCAACAAAACAGATGCCAAATGGAGCAGCAAATGGAGGTTTTTCACAAGACATAATAATAATAATAATAATAACAATAATCATAAAGTGCCACTAAGGACTCATAGGTGTAATTTGTAGAGACAGGTTGCAGCTTGTTCCTAAGCTTTACCTTTTACGTAGAGATTTTTATCAGCCTTAAACTTTTATTAATTTTAGTCTAGTAATGTACACTGAAAAAAATTAATAAATAATTAAAAAAATAAAAATAAAATCACTCAGAAATTGCTACAAAATGTAACCATTATTTATAAAGAAACTGCAAGAAACACATTGAATTAAACATGAAATTTTAAAGTAGAAAGTCTGAAATAGTATTTTATTAAATGCTTCAATAACCTTAGTTTTATTTATAACTGCTAAAACTTTTTAAGGCTGCACGATTCATCAAAATAAAACCCAAATCACCATCATCTTCCTCCAAAATACTCAAAGTGCACTATATTCCATCTTTTGAAAATTAAGAAATTAAGGCAGCAATAAATATTACTATTGTACTATTTTTTTTCTTAATACTTGATTGTTTTTTAATCCACGGTGAAACATTCTGGTATTTCTGCTGTTGTTTAATATTTTTATTTAGTAGTAGTAATAACAACAATAATAAATAATAATAAATATTATTATCTTACAGTCATTTTGATGTATAATCACAAATTTGCTAGATGTACCACTAATGCTAAACCATTCACAAACTTGAATGATTTTTATTGTTTATGTAATTAATCTGATTGACCAGGTAGTAAGTTTTCCATTTTTAATCTATCATTAAAATTGCATTTGTATTTGTCATGCAACATTTAAACGTGATGCGTCTCTCCTGAAATCTTCACTCATGTCTACATTTTTTGCAGTGGTGCTTTAAAACTTGTCTTTGTAAAGTAAACATGCTCCTTTGACAAAAGGCATTCTTAATTATTCTTTGTGTTTTTTTTTTTTTTTTTTTTGTCAGTGTTAAATTTTAGTTAACATGCATAAAAATGGTTTACACATGGTTTGAACATTTGAAACTTTTTGAACATTTGGAGCGTTTTGAACATTCAGCGCATTTTGAACATTCGGCACGTTTTGAACATTTGAAACTTTTTGAACATTCGGAACGTTTTGAATATTCGGAACCTTTTGAACATTCGGAACCTTTTGAACATTCTGAACCGTTTGAACATTCTGGAACCTTTTGAACGTTTGGAACCTTTTTGAACATTTGGAACTTTTTGAACATTTGGAACTTTTTGAACATTCTGAACCTTTTGAACATTCGGAACCTTTTGAACATTCAGAACCTTTTGAACATTCTGAACCTTTTGAACATTCTGAACCTTTTGAACGTTAGGAACCTTTTGAACATTCTGAACCTTTTGAACGTTAGGAACCTTTTGAACATTCGGAACTTTTTGAACATTCAGAACTTTTTGAACATTTGGAACCTTTTGAACAATCTGAACATTTTGAACGTTTGGAACTTTTTGAACATTCAGAACTTTTTGAACGTTCGGAACCTTTTGAACGTTTGAAACCTTTTGAACATTCAGAACCTTTTGAACATTCAGAACTTTTTGAACATTCTGAACTTTTTGAACATTTGGAACTTTTTGAACATTCTGAACCTTTTGAACGTTCTGAACCTTTTGAACGTTCGGAACCTTTTGAACGTTCAGAACCTTTTGAATGTTCGGAACCTTTTGAACATTCTGAACCTTTTGAACGTTAGGAACCTTTTGAACATTCTGAACCTTTTGAACGTTAGGAACCTTTTGAACATTCAGAACTTTTTGAACATTCTGAACTTTTTGAACATTCTGAACTTTTTGAACATTCTGAACTTTTTGAACATTTGGAACTTTTTGAACATTCAGAACTTTTTGAACATTTGGAACCTTTTGAACATTCAGAAGCTTTTGAATGTTCGGAACTTTTTGAACGTTCTGAACCTTTTGAACATTCGGAACCTTTTGAACATTCTGAACCTTTTGAACATTCGGAACCTTTTGAACATTCAGAAGCTTTTGAATGTTCAGAACTTTTTGAACGTTCTGAACCTTTTGAACGTTCTGAACCTTTTGAACCTTTTGAACTTTTGGAACCTTTTGAACGTTTGGAACCTTTTGAACATTCTGAACCTTTTGAACGTTTGGAACTTTTTGAACATTCAGAACCTTTTGAACATTCTGAACCTTTTGAACATTTGGAACTTTTTGAACATTCAGAACTTTTTGAACATTTGGAACATTTGGAACCTTTTGAACTTTCGGAACCTTTTGAACATTCAGAACTTTTTGAACATTCGGAACTTTTTGAACATTTGGAACCTTTTGAATGTTCGGAACCTTTTGAATGTTCGGAACTTTTTGAACGTTCTGAACATTTTGAATGTTCGGAACCTTTTGAACATTCTGAACATTTTGAATATTTGGAACCTTTTGAACATTCTGAACCTTTTGAATGTTCGGAACTTTTTGAACGTTCTGAACATTTTGAACGTTTGGAACCTTTTGAACATTTGGAACTTTTTGAACATTTGAAACATTGGTTTTACACTGTTGCAACATTTTGATTTGTGATGCTGGCTCAGAGTTTGTGCTTTTACATTAGATGTTGCGTGTGTGAAATAAAATCTCCCCTCTCTGATATAATACACAGTGCTGCTGTGTTCCTTCAGGTCCTGATATCATTACCAGCATGCCCACAGGGCAAATAAACAAGTCTTCGATCATGATTTGTCCAAATGTGTCGGACAGCATAGAAAAAAAATGTTTGGCTTTAAACTTGCTCTTTCCCGCTTGAGGGTTTTGTATCACAGTTTCACTCATGAATAATTAAAAAGTCTACCAGTGCAGGCTGGAGTTTGGAAGATTTGCGCACTGTTTAAACTGACTTTATTGGCAAAGTGTGAAATCAAAGCAAAAAATTTGAAAATATAACTCTGTGTCTTTACTTTTATCTCACATAATCTTCCTGTATTATGCATGCTGTGAGACAGAATCTTCCTCCCTACTCAATTCTCTCTAAAACAGACACATACTGCTAGGAAATGTCTTCTTTCATTGATTCATAGACCTATATTTCTCGGACTTTCCTATCCTATCAAAACTCTAAGCTATCAATCAGAGACAGAAGACATGGAGCAGACTGAGTGCGACAGCTTTAACAGCATCATGTAGATCAGTTTTTGTGTTTAATGCTGTGGATGAACAGTGTGTGAGAGTGAAATCTCTTCTCCTGTTCCTGTCCTCAGGTCATGCTGGCGGCCTCCTACTGGTCTCTGCTGGCTCCTGCTATCGAGATGGCCGAGGAGTCTGGGAAATATGGCCACTTTGCCTTCTTCCCTGTCGCTGTGGGGTTTGCACTCGGGGCTCTGTTCGTTTACATCGCAGACCTGATGATGCCCATCCTGGTGAGTTGTACAATCATTTCCAACATGCATTACAAACAGGGTCTCTAATAAAATACTGCAAATCTGCCAGTTGGTTCTAAATCTGTTTTAGAATTTATGTAATCAAAAGTGTTCAAAGAAATCACTTTGCATGAATTTAAATGTTGTTTAATAGGTAGGTATGCAAGTAGATATAGTGTATTATTAAGTTTTGGTACATTTTATTTTAGTGTAAAACAGTTTTTTTCTGAATACAGCTGCGCATCACAGAAATAAATTAGTTTAACAGAGATTCACATAGAAAACAGTTCATTTTCACACACACACACACACACACACACACACACACACACACACACACACACACACACACACACACACACACACACACACACACACACACACACACCACTACAAAGTTACAGGGTACAGCAGCTACAGCACAGCTTGTGAATAAGGACAGGAGGGACTTGAGATGATTCATGTATCTGTGAGCAGATTTCTTTTACCGTCTTACATTTACTCAGAAGACCTTCAGAAAGTTCAGCTCTTCCTACACACACTCCTTCATTCAGGTTCGG